>NW_008796114.1:221393-283930 GCF_000699145.1 Aptenodytes forsteri
GTCCCTGCCCACGGCAGGGGGGTTGGACTACTAGATGACTAAAGGTCCCTTCCAACCCAAACTATTCCATGATTCTATGAAACTAATGTAGTCACCCTATTTGATGGTGAAAGAACTGGAAATCTCATCTAACTCACCACTTCCTCTTCTGGCATCTTTAAGGATTGTCGGATGGCATGATCTTTTCTGGCTTATCAGTAGTATTTGATGGTGAAAGAACTGGAAATCTCATCTAACTCACCACTTCCTCTTCTGGCATCTTTAAGGATTGTCGGATGGCATGATCTTTTCTGGCTTATCAGTGGAGCAGATACTTCTGTTTAGTATCAAAAATTCCCCTGGCACCAGGCTTCTCCATTAGCACTTGGTGTATACTGTGAGAAACAGCTTATTTTCTTGTCTTTGATGGACTGTGAGTGTTCATCACCGAGGCAAGTTCTTTCTTCTCTGTAATCTTCAGATAGCTGTCCAGCTTGGTAATGTCACTCAAAATAAATGTCAGCATCCTCAAGACTCCATCCGAATACTCATCCTTTCACAGGATCAAGCCTCAACTGGATTGCTCTGTGTTACCCTTGACGGCATTGGATTTCAGTCTCCCGAGACCGGCTGTTGAGAAGGAGGCTCTCTGTTGTTATTCAGATTTGTAGAACCTGTCACTGTGCAGCACAGGAGCGAGAAGTTAACGGCAGATATTTTTGTTACAGAAGAGGAAAGGAGGCTGGTAACTGATAGTCTATCTACAAATCTAAATATTCTTCCTTTTTAAGTTCAAGATGAGGACTATATCTGCTGACATTCAATTGTTATAGAGAGGAACAGTTTCATATCTCATGAATTTAAAGATATTTCTTTTCATACAGCCTCATGAAATGCTTTCATTTCATTGTCAGTGAGAACCATTATTAAAAGGTCTCTTCCATTCAATTTTTTCACTATGTTGAATGCTGTTTTTTAATTGAGGTCTTAGAAGTAGTGGACACTCAGCTCAGATGCACACTTGCACAGTTGGCTGACAAAAGGATCATCAAGAGATAACGGTTCTCAATCCACTCGGACATCACCACTGTGAAATCTTGCCTATCCTTTCTAGGCTGCATGGCATTGTCATACTAGTGTGATGCTTCACATCACATGAGACTTGCATATTCTCCTCAGAATATGGGTAATCTTATGACAGGGAGGTGAGTTGTTTCCTACAATATTAGCAGGATCTGTCCAATACTTGTAGAAGTATGCCCTTTCATTTTCCTTGCCATCCAGATTCATGTCATGGACACGTTGCTCCTAGAATAAACAGCTCACTGAGACAACCCAATAGCTTGTAAGTGGTAGAGCTGAAGACTGGCCCCTTGTCACAGACCTGCAGCATTTACAGCTGCATTCCTTACTCCATCTTCATCATGCTATACTTCATGTCTTGAAGGCTGGGAACCTTTCACAAATAAAACATGTCTGCTCATTTCAAATGATAGAGCTTCTCACCAAGGGTAGAAAAGGATGTACAAGTTGCATCATCTGGAACTTCTCCACTTGGTATTCTTGTAAACCTGTATCTTCCCTTTAAAGCTTCTTCCTGATACTTACGGTTTACTTACTGAAGCTAAAAGTAGTCCTGTCTCTCTTTAAGCCCCCCTGATGACGGGTTAGAGGCTGCCTCAGTTCATCAACTCCTGATACAAGGAGTTTGTTTTCTTCTCTACTGTGTCAAAGCTTCTCAAGAGACTAAAATGTTCTCTGCTGCTAAAGACTCTTGTGTCTGCTCTTCAAGATGTCAGCTGCAAATTTCTTTCTTTGTGTGATGATGATTGTCATCTTCTCAGTGGCAATATGTATGAGATATTCAGGCCCTCTCAATCAGTGCTCCTATATGATGCCCTCTATAAAAGGCTTTCCTTGCAAGCCCTTTTATAAATTCCTTCAAAAGTTTATTTCCATCAATTAGTATAAACAGAGAGCACATAAACAAGACAGATCCTTCAAAGGATTCTCAAGTTATTATTGATAGTCGGCAGACACAAAAAACCAGCCATCTTCATACGCAGACTGTCTAAAAGTTTGACAGGTTGTGTCAAAGCACATTCAGAGATTCCTGAAGCATAGTCATCATCTTTCATTAGAAGACATCTCCAAAATGAAGCTGTAGAGTTCACAAGAGACATTTGCCAAATGACAACTCCCTACCTTTATCAAGCACCATGCCATTATGAAAGTACCAAGTCGGATGTGGCCCTTGCTGTAATGGTCCTGCAGTACTGCTAACACAAAGGATTCTTAAGATTCAACCAGTAGGATGAGATGAGTATGGTGCTTGTTCAAAATATGGTTAAAAGTTGTCCTAGAGTTCCCATGAGTTCTTCTAACTGGAGGAGGTTTGTGATTGGGAAGGAACTGAAATGTTGTTGGGCATGCTTAATTTTAGTACATGCTGAGTATGAGAGAAGATGGAATATGTATGCAACCACTGTGGGTATTGCAGAAGGAGAAACATACCCAATCTGGAGTGATATGCTTTATGTGCATACACTGTGT
Organism: Aptenodytes forsteri; assembly: GCF_000699145.1. Lineage (NCBI taxonomy): Eukaryota > Metazoa > Chordata > Aves > Sphenisciformes > Spheniscidae > Aptenodytes > Aptenodytes forsteri. The sequence goes on from NW_008796114.1 coordinate 223,926, forward strand.
GAACATTCCCATGAGTCACCCACCGTGATGAACTCCTGTTCTACGCAAGTAACTGCTCCTTTTTTGTGTGGATGCTAACGAAGTGGCTCAGAATGCTAGACATATTCTAGCAGAGAGAAAAGTAGGGACTTATTCAGTACCACCTTTCAGTATTAGTCGTGACTCCCAGCTGATACCTCCAAAAGCAATTCTAAGTATTTCTTGCCTGTTTTGGGGCAAAGTCTAACAGGTGAGTTTGAGTTGCTGCTATGCCAACTGTCTGTGACAGGAGCACTCTGCCTCAGCTCTGCTCAACAGGAGGTTTATGCTGGCAGGTGGCACCTAGCAGCTGAGAGGCAGTTTAACAAGCAGCTTGGTACAATTGTCAGCTGCTAGTTACTAGCTCCTGCTCAGACACAGTTAGCGACTGTAACCATGTGAAATGTTTCTATGTGTGATAACACGTCAAAAGCAGATTCAAATTTGGCATGATAGCAAGCATGAATGAGCTCCTGTCGGAATTAATTTGCACGAGGATGGACATGCCTTCCGTGTAAGTGAAGCAGCGCTCCCCACAGATCTAAGGTTCTTACTACTTGAGGGCAATGGCATTGGACTCTGTATGAACCATCTTTCTGTGTTATCCTTTGTTGCTTCAATTATAGTTTGGTATCTTCTGGGTCTTCAAGAGGAATTGTGTGCCAGCCCCCCCTCTGGTAGGTAGAAGTTTGAGTGACACCCATTATGTCACTCGAAGATCCAGAGTTCACTTTGTTCAACTCCGTTTGTTGAGTCTTTATTGGCATAACTAGCTTACTAGTGTGTTAGCAAAGCATTCATATACAAGGCACGTCAGATTCCTGTTAAGATGTCTGGGTCATCTTAATGCAAAGGCTCCTTTGTGGCTATGCTGTCCAGCCTCAGGAGCTGAGTAAAGTTTTGGGAAAGGGTCGCAGCCTTTTCGTTGGTTTCTTCTCATATTCCCTCCAGACCATGAGCTGTTACCAACCGTAACAATCAATATGCTTATTAAAAGGGGAAGACCAACATGGAGATTTGAATAGTGACCAGTAGCACTTAGGTTTATTTCTGGTCAGCTTAAGCAAAATTGATATGAACAACTCCAATGCTGACTTATGAATACCCAGGCATGATTTTAAAGTGATTTGAATAAATGAGGTAAATGGCCATATGCAATTGTAAGTGCATGCAAGGCCTTAGCATTTCCTGAGTTGCAGAAATGGGAATTTATTAAACTGCATTCAAAAATAGGTCTCTTCTATTTACATTTACATAAAAACATATTGTGTTTTTTGCTATTCGGCAGCTAACATTTCTGGAAGGGAAATGGATTCAAGGGAAAATTCTATGAGTTTGTGCTTCTGAGGGGGGTGTGTGAGAAACTGTGGTATACAATGAAGCAATACTTTGTTTTGCCAGAAAATGGCTTTTACTAGTTTCCAGCACATTCCAGTGAAAATGAAGGACTTACACCATTATCCTTTCAGCTAGTTTGATGTAATTATGGATATTTTCAGTCAGTTCCCCTAATTATGCACAAAATACTAAGAACAGTCTATTAATTTTTGAAGTGTTGCTTTTTGGCATACGTAACATTCATCATGTGGTACTTGCATTGTGTACATAGGAGTGCAATATTGCTCTTCTCTGAAGCGCTATCTGTTCCAAAAGTATCTTACATCATTGTTTTGCTAATTTCCTATAGCAATGAAACAACCCTGGTCTCTTTAGCAGTTTGGTTTTTATATTAAACATCCCAGATTTCTGTGTACTTGCTCTGAAACTTAAGTATGCGGGGGGGGGGAATTATTCAAGAACAGGGTACTATTTCTACTTTTCCTAAATAGTCCTCTGGGGAAGACTGCATGTGTTTTATGTTACCTGTAAAACTTGTCACACAGAATTCCCTGTATGTTTGCCACGTGAAATACTTCTAAGGAGAGCTATCAGACATACTACAATTGCACTGTATGTCCCTTGTTCTTATGCTTTTACCTTATACCTTGTTCCTTCAATTTTGGTCTGATTCAGTACAGGCTTTCTTACATTATTGTGTTATGTTTGCATTTATAATGAATTCTTTTGCTTGACTAGCAGTAGATTACAGCTATTGGTTACTAAAAAGTGCTGGTAATGGACTTTAGACAAACAAGAACCATCCAACTGTTGATATACCACTAGATTAATATAATCCAAAGTCATACATTAAAATATCATTAGTGTAAACACTGTATTCCGTTTCAGTCTCAAGTTCTTCTTTCATTTCTGTAGGCTATTCATTCTGTTGCTTGGCATCATGAAGGGAAACAGTTCATGTGCAGTCACTCTGATGGCAGCTTGACCCTATGGAATCTGAAAAGTCCTAACAGACCATTCCAGACCACAATTCCACATGGTAATTTTGATAGTTAAAATGTATAACTAAGAAGCAATACAATATTCTTCATGCTGTTTGCTAATATCTATGTTTATTTCATTTTTTTATTGTAGCCCAGATCCAGAGTTGCTTCTTGCACAAATATTTTAATCTGCAAAGTAGCTGCAAAATATTTTAAAAATCAGAGAGCAATTTTGATCAAACTTTTTTTTTAATTGGTGTCATAAATACCTCTTACTGGGTAATATTGCTCTAATGTCTTCTTTTATCCAATTCATCTTAATAGTCTACTGCTAGTCTTTGACACCCTCAGGCTATGGGATTTTCACATTTCTTTCTTTTATATTTTGTACTTGTGTGCTCATATGTGCAATTTTCACAAGAAGTAATACATTTTGTACAAGGCACTGTGTTGCTTGTTATAGAGATGGTACAAGGTTTCTCAAGTCACTGCAATGAAGAATTTAAAGGAGCCATACTAAGAAATGGCTGTATCTTTTATGGCTGGGACTTTTATGCCATTGCTTCCTATAAATGAGGTTAAAAGGTATTAACTCTATTGCAAATCAATATGTTACCAAGAAGCCTGACTGGATGGAGAGGAAGAAAGAAGGGGAAGGCAAGATCTGTGTAGCCCAGAAAAGTTTTAGCATTTTCTTAAATTTCCTAATTCCTTTTATTTTAGCATTTTTAGTCATAGAATTGTACTTTATGTCAGAAGGGACCTCTCAGAGGTTATCTAGTCTAACCCCCAGCTCAAAACAGGCCTGATTAGATCAGTTACCTCAGGGCAGTGTCCAGCTGACACTGAACACTTGAACACTTCCAACGACAAATTGCACAACCTCTCTGGGCAATGTCTTCTGGTATTTAATGACCCTCATGTTACAAATTTTTTTGCTAATATCTAACCAGAATTTCCCATGTCACAACTTGAGTCCTTTGCCTCCCGTCATGTCGCTGTGCACCTCTGAGAACAGCCTGGATCCATCTACACTATATCCTCCAATCATGTTGTTATTGAAAACAAGCATAGGCTTTGCAAAGTAACAAAACCAAAATTGTTATTTTTTTGGTTTACAAGTGACTTTTCTCTGACTGGAAGAAAGTACTGAGCCATAAATAACCAAGAACTCATGTATTTCAATTGCACGCTTCATTTAATTTTATCACTCAACTAGTTACACTCCTAGAGCATGTACCATTTTGTCAACAGAAGGAATTGAGTCAATCTAAGAATGACTTAGGAAAAAATTAAGCTGTTTGTGGTCATAAATGTGTTCAGAAAAAAGGTATACATTTGGTCAAATTCATTAATTATTAGTTAAGTGTCATCCTTCTCAGTAATCTGCATGGGTTTTAGATGTCTTTGAAATGTGGTCTGTGGTCCTTTAGGTGTATGTGGCAGTAAAAACTTAAAGCCATAATAAATGAAATTAATTTAGACATGCATATTTTATGGAAATAGGAGCTAATACTCATCATATTCTGTAGCTTTATAGTTCCATTCTCTTACTGCTTATACAGTTGCTTCAATGTGTATGTTTTAGTTTGATAGTTCTATTATCATGATGCCTTAATACAGTTTTCATCTTCTTTCTTTCCTTAGGAAAAATTCAAAGAGATGGAAAAAAACCTGAGTCTTGTAAACCAATTCTTAAAGTAGAGTACAAGACCTGTAAAAACAGGTATGTTTTTAATTCTGTAATTCACTCAGTGTTACATTCTGGAGTTAAAGTCCTTTTAAAATCTTTCCCTCTTTCTTTTTGCAAAGCTATTTATTATTATTTAAAGGTACTAAACCTATAATGTAAACTTGTATGTACTATGTAAACTTATAATTACTATGTTGCGTTTTTTAATACAGTGAACCATTTGTGATATTTTCTGGTGGATTGTCATACGATAAGGCTTGCCGAAGACCAAGTTTAACAATCATGCATGGGAAAGCAATTACAGTTCTTGAAATGGATCACCCTATAGTTGATTTTTTAACTTTTTGTGAAACCCCATATCCAAATGGTGAGTTTATTAAGCAAAACACAGTTATGGAAAATATAAATGAAGTGATCTTCTCTCATACCTTAATTCCATTCCAGGGACTTCCATTCGCAAAGTTGTCTCCATCTCAAGAAAACCACATCACTGAAAGTAACTGGAACTTGTTTGCCTTCTCAATATAGGAAGCAAGTAATGAGAGGACAATAAAGCATGCATAAATCTCCAGATATAAGCTTGAAACACATGGGCTAGTGTGAGGAAATATTGCTATTAATCAAACGTGTGCTTAGATTTCTGACATTTTTGATGAGGCTGAAAATCTACAGATTGCTAAATTATTGAAGATTAAACTATCACTTACCTGCAAAAAAGTTCTTACGCTTCAGCCTGAATTGAACTGTTAAAAGTGTTTTGCTGCATATTGTGGGGCTACCATATCCTGAAGTACATTCACAGAAAACTCCAGAGAGTAAATTAAGAAAAGCTGTAATTCAAACAGAAACTAAGTTTAGCATTTTAAGCCATCAAGCAGAAAAGTAAAATAAATCTTTTATATGTAGCTAAATCAAATACATATTAAAAACACTTAGCAAAAATAAAGTGTATATTTGTTTCAATGTCATATAAAAATTTAATTTTCAGTAATCAAAGTTAGTTTGGGCCTTCATTGAACTGTGTCAAATACAGTGACACTTCCCAGTACAAAGATTTGGTAGCCCCTTCCCCTGCTCACACACTAATATTTAAAAATTTTGGTTTAACCTGTGTTATTCATAGCCTTGTATAAAAACAGGCCACAAATGTGCAGTCATAGCTGGCCTGAAAGGAAGGTAAATCAGTTGCTGTCAATTTACTCAGCCTTTTGGTATCAGCCATCTGAAGAGCAGTGACACTTCCCAGTACAAAGATTTGGTAGCCCCTTCCCCTGCTCACACACTAATATTTAAAAATTTTGGTTTAACCTGTGTTATTCATAGCCTTGTATAAAAACAGGCCACAAATGTGCAGTCATAGCTGGCCTGAAAGGAAGGTAAATCAGTTGCTGTCAATTTACTCAGCCTTTTGGTATCAGCCATCTGAAGAGTGTACTCTGAGCTTGCACATGCTGGAATGGTTTGCTGTTGTTGAAAAGAGAGTCGTAATTTCACATTTATATTTTTTTAAATAATTTTTATCCTATGTAAACTAATGCACCCTATGCATCAAGGGAAACATTTATTTGTCATTTTAACTGTTTATTTATAATAAAAATAAACATTAAAAAAGCATTAAATAAAAAAACAAACAATATAATCTCCTAAAGAGTGTACGGGAAGGAGCGTGTCGGTATCTGAATTGAACACAGCAGACTTACAGGATTCCTTTGGAATATTCCTTTGGAATTGCTTTGGAAATGAGGGTATTGTGTATCATCAAGTGGACTGGACCAGCTGTTCACAATCTGTTTTTGAAGAACAGTTGTATACAGTAGAAGTATTACTACTGGACAGCAAAATTCATTTTCTGTATAATAATTGGATTCAGCAATACAGTGATACACACAACTTAGTCATATTCTATTTCTTTACTTTCAGTATACCATCATGCTGGCATGCTATAATATGCCAATTCTATTTCTGCTATGTATGTTGATCAGCCATACTGCCCAAAAGTCATTTCTCTGTTCCTGTCTGGCCCTAGTTTGCACATATGTTGATCAGCAATAGTGCCCAAAAGTCATTTCTCTGTTCCTGTCTGGCCCTAGTTTGCAGATACGTCTAGTTTGTGGATATGTCTAGGATTTGTACCTCAAAACTTTTGTTTAATATACTGTGAATGTTTAGAGAACATAAATATGACTTGCTTGTTTAAAATGACTAATAGGAGAACTCCATGTCTTTCATACTTGATTCCTCGCCTACAGAATTTCAAGAACCCTATGCTGTAGTTGTGCTTTTGGAAAAAGATCTCATTGTTGTTGACCTGACACAAAGCAAGTAAGTATGAAGTCTTATATAAAGTTATTTGTATATCTTAACTGTCCAGCAAATGATAATAAAAATCCAAATGTTATCATGCAATGTCATTTTACTGTCCGAAATCATTTACTCTTGGTAATAATTCACTCTATATGTTTACCTCCACCTTAAGAGCTAAGATCAGCTAATCAACAGGAACTTATGATAATATTTGTTCTTAAGTTTGGGAATAAATCTAAATCTGTGGTCCCTTCAGCATAGCCCTCAAACATTCACTCAACATCGAAGTTAAGTAATACTTGGTCACATGCTGAATTATGACCTGAATGTGTGTTTTGGAAACCAGATTCAACTACTACTTACATGCATGCCTAACTTCACTAGACTCCACAGGGACTACCACTTAAGTATTTACTTAAGTATCTTAATAAATAATGGCATTGATTTGTAGTGGATCTACAGGATTATTTCATGATCCAGTTGCTGGTTTAAATGACAAATAGTTCTTTCACATCAGAATCAATCTTCATATCAAAGAGGAACTATACATCATGTAATGCAGAATCCAATTCTATTTATTTTGTTCTGCCTCCAACATTACCAGTAGTGTAGATCCACATTCACACTGGTATAACTAGGAACCGATTTTGCCCTTAATGTCTTGAAACATTTTAAGTGAATCATATTCTGATCTCACTTACTTTCAAGAATAATTCAAATCATCTCAGCAATATAAATGGATGTAACTGAAATCGGAACCAGATTTCCTACATTTTTGAATTGTGAATAACGTTGTGTAATATGCCAGAAGTGAGGCCTTCCTTCTTATCAGACCGTCCAAACTGATGGAAGTGAGAAATCAACTGAGATCTACTTCATCTGTAATTGCAATTGTTCATTGTAGAATCAGTAGTCTACCAACCCAATAAGCTAAGCTGCTCAATATAAAATCCACAGTTATATAAGTAGTTCTTAGGTCACAGTATATATCATATCCATGAACCTTGAAGCTTCTAGAAAATGTGTTACCTCTGTATAAATAAGATTTTGAGAGGTTGGGAAAAATTAGTTCCTAATCCTCATTCACATAAGTAGTCCTATTAGCCTTAGGAACTATACACATGAATAGGTATTTATGTTACAAGAGGATTCTTGTCACAGCAGTGGATTTTTTTTATCTTTATTTGAGTAACTGCACATTATTATTGACATTAAAAACAATACATATGTTTGAATAAATAAGGGAAAATGTACTTTATTAGTAATTTTTTACTTAGATTCTTTTATACACTTTAATATAAGAATATGTTTTCTTCTATGGCTCAGTTTGTCACAGTGCTTCTAATAAATTGTCTTCCTTAACTAGTTTTCCAATCTTTGAAAATCCGTATCCCATTGACATTCATGAGTCACCTGTTACCTGCACAGAATATTTTGCGGACTGTCCTCCAGATTTGATTCCTGTACTCTATTCTGTAGGAGCAAAACATAAAAAGCAAGGATACAGCAATAAGGTAAACAAAACCAATATTTTTTTTAAACAAAGAAAACAGATGTACAACCTATGTTTTTGTAACATCTTACCAATTTTCATTTTACTTCTTTAATAATCACTTTCAAGTTGGTCCAACCAGCAGTTTAGCAGCATGCTTACAGCCTGGTATTTGTCCCTCAGAAACACCATTGCTTAAGCACAACCATTAATGACCATTATATAGGACTTAATCATTAGGCTGCTGAAGTTATGCCAGATCAGACTGAGTTAAAGAAAATCCATCAGTGTACAATTCAAATTTGTATGGATAAGTTATCGCTATCAAAGAAAAAAGTGAAAACATTATAACTGAAAGAACCTAGCAGAAGAGCTGCAGTGAAAGGTGAGGGTTGACAGCATGTCTGTGAGATTTTTATTAAATAGGGATTTTAATAATTATTTTACTGAGCTACCAAAGTCTTAATGCTTTTAGAAATAGCAACAGCTGCAGAAATAAAAAGAGGAAATGCAATTATTTTATAAATTACAAGCATTAATCTGGTTATGTTTTGACTAGAACTAATCCATCATAATAAATAAATTAGAAAAAATATTGGGTAAAAAAATCAGACATCATCAGTTTTCTATTCATATTAACAAAAGTATTCTCCTTGGAGCTGCCTTGTTTTCCATGAACTGAGAAACCGGGCCCTATCTACTTCTTATAGATCTTGATTCAGCAATGTGCTTCAGAAACTATTTTTCTCTTATTTGAATTTGTCTGCTTATCTATCCTTACCTCATATACATAGTTTCCCAAACTTTTCACCACCTACCTGTATTCATTGCACACTCTCTTGTCTCCTTGCTTTATTTGTGCACTTACAAATATACACTCTGAATGTAGGTAGCCACTCTTTGCCACCCACCCATTTCTGTACCCACAAGCATCCATTCCGTGTATCCACATAACCAGTTTGTGCTCGCAGTTTTTTTTCCACCCACTTATACTCTGCACACGTCCTCATCCACTCTGCACATATGTCGTCCTCCACATCCTGTGTCCTGTATCCATACATATCGAGCTTTAGGCACACACCAGCATTTCGCTCTACCAGCCTAGACCAAGGAAGAAAATGGGAGTCTTGCCATTAGTAAACAAAAAGCAGAGAAGAGATGATGATTTCCTATGTTCTGTAAAAGTTGCACTCCCTTATCTCACATCTCGTGGCATCATGCTCAGATATTTGTTCCTGGGCCAGCTTCTTCAGTAGTCTTCATCCTCAAAATAGGGTCTCAGCCTATTCAATGTCCTATAGAAACTCCAAGAGTCAAGCAATCTGAAAAGAGTAGCAGAACTGTTTGTTACTCTTTCCTCTAGTTCCTATTTTGGATTGTTGAGTGTCAGCTGTGCAGAAATATTTTAAAAACATAGAACTTTAATTGATAACATAAAAATGTTATTAAGTTTCAAAAGCCTTAATTGATAATATAAAAATGTTAGTAAGCTTTAAAAGCCTTGAATGCTACATATTTTTGTTCCTTTTATGAGTTGTATTGCCTTTTGGAGGAAGATGTTGCTTACTCCTGAGTTTAAAAATTAACGAAGCAGGATTCATCAGAATTAGTTGTGATCTCTGTACTCTTGTTGTTTGTTTAGGAGTGGCCTATCAGTGGCGGAGCATGGAACCTTGGAGCTCAGACATATCCCGAAATCATTATTACAGGGTGAGAATGAAACTGAGGATTGGTACTTTTAAAATGTTAGTGTCTACAGCTTTTGATTGTGGGTTAGCTATAGATAAGAGTTGACCCTTCACAGAGTATGCATATCCTGGCCTCTTCATTTGAGGTATGTAGTTTTTCTCCCTTGTGCAGAGTCACCACAGAAATTCCCATTTGCTGTAGAAAATAGAACTTTGTACTCAGGGGTGAACTACCATTAAGAATTACCATTTGAGGCCCCAGTGTTAGACAGCAAGTCTATATACCTGTGAAGATGGGGTCTTTGGAAAGCAGAATCCATTACAAGAAAATATTTTGGCCTTGAAGGGCATAGAGAATAGCTTTAAAAAGGGGAACAGCTGTTCTTCTATAGCTGTTGTCCTTTGACCTTCTGGGGACTTTGTATCTGGGGACAGTTTGGGAATTCATTTTAATACCCCAGCATTAGTGAGGGTGTGGTGCACTGGGATGAATTTTACCTTGTGAGTGGAGAGACAGCCCCATAGCAAAAAGGCATAGAAAGGCTCAGATTGCAGTAGAAGCCCCGTGAGCAATGCCTGATGGATTTTCAAGGGGCCATGCTGTAAAACAGAAGCTATTCAGCTATGATGCACTCTGTGTTTCCTTCTGGTCTCAGCCATGCTGATCATAGCAATATATTGCTATAATATCAATGATACTTAACACCTGTTTTTAAAAAGTAACATTATGATGTGTGCAATAGTACCAATAAGGTGATGAAGGGATTATTCTCATTTTAAACAGAAATGTCTCCTTTCTCCAGCTTTACTTCGGGGATGATTTTATGTTAATAAAAAGAACACAGCTGTAAGGTAGTAAGCAAAATGAAGTTACCCTCTGTCTTTTCAAAGTTCATTATACATGGCATTTTTAGAGTGCGTAGGCTTGATGCTGGCCCACTGCAAAGCCAAAAGTGCTGTAACTTAAACTTGTCATTAGTATGGGAATTAATTTCTTGCTGTTGCGATCTTAAAATTCATTGGGAGCTTAGTTTTCTGTAGGAAATGCATGAAAAAGTATTTTATTAACAGAATCAAACTAACTAATAACAAAATATTTTCTTATAGTTAGTATATATATCATTATATATTGTCAGTAAGGTATGGAGAGTTACCACATGAGCAAGATATGGTTTTTTTGCTTATGTTTATCACTCACTGAAAGTAGAAGATGTTTTTAGAATTGCATCTTGTTTTAACACATTTAATTTTTATATTTTTTTAAGCCATGCAGATGGATCAGTAAAGTTTTGGGATGCTTCTGCCAGTAAGTTTCTAAAGTTCACTTTTATATAATGCTGACAAATCACACACACACACACACACACATATATATAAAACATGATATTTAACAGTATGAGTAGTAATACCCGGGATGATATAATTAGGAATAATGAGGTGAAATTAAGCAAATTTTTATTAAATTAGGAAAAAAAACACTGCTAATGAGGTATATTAGAGAGAAAAGAGTGAAAGTCTGTAAGAGGAACAAAAACTCCAGATCCAACATACCAAAACCTGTGAAGGACGAAGTGTTGGTAAAAAATCCCTAGGGCATAATCTTGTTGTATGTATAAAAAAGTGGGCTCAATTAGATCTAATATTCAGTTCCAGTTGTCATGTCTCTTCTATTCTGAGTACAATATAGTCTTTTTTACAGCTAAGTAAAAATAAAATACTAAAATACAATAATACTTCTCAATACATGTCTAATCTGGTGAGGGTGGAGAAGACCTAAATCTTTTCTTGTCCAGTCTCAAGTTCCAGGAAATAATTGGGAAGCATTTCCATTCATCCTAGCAGGAAAAAGCTAGGAAAACAAATACTTGTTCCATACATTCTAGCTATAACTACACATATAAAAACCCAGCATTTTCCCTTACAGAAAATACATATGGTACTTATTAGTAAAGTATATTTATTAAAAATATACATACATTTTGGTTGAAAGCTAAAATATTCTGGTTCAAATAATGTGACTGTGCTTAACAAAAGTTGCAGTAGAGTTGCCTTCTATTCTGTCTCTTCTGTGGTACAGGGATGCCTGGGTAGAATATCTCTTTTATGAAGTATCAGTCTCTTAAAGAAAAGAGTGTGTGAGAAACTTCTGTATGAAATGTTAGGCATACAGAGATTTAATTTGACCCTAATAACCAGTCAGTAATGGTCGCCAAGAACACGGAGTATGAGATACTTAAACTACCTGCTACTTCCACGTTGTGCCACAGAATTGTAATGATTAATACTGCTACCATTTCCAGCAAAGTATGGGGAATGTTTACAAGATTTTTATGTCAGCTAAACCTGATGACTTTGTCAGGTAGTTCTCTTTTTGCCTAATACCAAATATTTTCACTCATCAGGATGGACAGAGAAAATTAGGATTTCCAAAGCCTCATTTCACAAAGGAATTTTACATAGGCATGTCAACTGAACATGACTAGGAGTTCTTTTTCTATTATATGATTTGTCTATTTGGAAATGGAGGAAAAACAGATACATGCTGCTTGGAGTTTACATCTTACAGCATTTTCAAGTTACTGTGAACACCAAAAAGAAAAAAATTTTAATGAGGTAAACAGTTTATCTGCAAAGACAGAAGTTTGAGAGTGCTTTAATTTGAACAAAAATAGGATAATGACTTTTATTTAGAGAAGCAGTGTGAGGCATTAGACCTTGCCTTGTGCATACTTCATTACATACTTACGCTCTTGACAAAGAATGTGCAAACGCAGGCATTAAAATTAGGGTGAAACAATACAGACTGTTGCAAGACCCCAAAGCATTTAGTGTATACACTGCACAGGAATCAGTGTGCTAGTCATTTCTTCTATAGTTCTGGCAGGAATGGGGAAAGGAAAAAACTTCTCACAGGGAATATAAACATAACCCACTAATCAGTATGTACATGCTGCAGTAGGAATTTTTCTTAGCGGTAAAAGCTTAGATGATCGTGAATATTCACAATCCCTTCAACAGTAATGGTACTTTCAGTGCATCTCTGATGTCCTGGTCTTAGTCCTGCTTTTCAGGGCATGTACTGAGTTACTGGTGCTGTACTTGGTGGTACTTCTTTACAAGGTTTTAATTATTACAAAGCTTTATTATTTACAAGGTCTTAACTTTTTTTAATGGACTTCAAATTTTGTTTGAGATTTCATAGCAAACTTAATATCTTACTGGTATTTGAAGGCACAAAATACTTTGCTTTGAGACATATTTTAATTGTGTAATTTTGTATCTGAAAGCACAGATTTGTGGGAGACAGGGAATTGCTAGGCCACTGAAGCAGTTTTCCAAAGGTATCTTTGCTCAAAAGCCATTGCTGTTTCTTATTTGCCCTTGTGCAGATGGTACCTAGTAATTCACAGAAGCATAGAGAGTCTGGCTTTGTACTTGTGCCCTATGATTCTGTAATTCTTCCAATCCTAGTATGCATGGACCCATGATGTCTGATTTGAAGTGCCACTCTAGATTTGCCACTGTGACTAAGGGCATTCTGAGGCCTCTTCCACTGCTGCAGAAGGCAGGAAGAATTATATATTCATTACAGAAACACTTGCTGTAATTTGTGAAAATTTTGTAGCATTTTATATGCTAAAACTTTTAAAAATATAAAAAATGTTACATGCTAAAACTCCTGCAATATATCTGCACTGCAAAATGAAAATGTAATTTTGCTGTGTTCGTCCTCCAGTTACATAACTAAAACACCGTTCTTCCATCTTTTTGTTGGTCTTGTTACACTAGCTAGCTAGACTGATCTACCACAATTACACTAACATATGTGATCCTTATGGGTCCCTTCCAACTCGAGATTCTATGATTCTATGTAACCGCTTTGCCTTTATGTATATACACACCTTTATAGGTGCTGTGCCTGACTGACTTTTTCTGACCTTATGCAGTTATTAATTAATGCCACTGATAAATTAATGTAAAAGTAGTAAAAAACAGGGAGGAATGTCAATAAAACAAAATGGGGTTAATTATAATCCCTCCTTTACCTCCAGAATTCACTGCAGTGGAGTTCTAGTCTTGACAAAGGCTTCTGGATATTAAGGTTTTATATACAGGTATAAATACAGATTTACTTGTTAGTCAAGAAATTCAAAACATTTTAGACGTCCTGTTCATTCACAAAGTCTTTGTTGCCCAGGCTACCAGAATACTTTCTTAATGTTTTCTCTTGAAGTGCCATACAGTCTTTACATTCTAGCAAGACAATAACCTCAGACAAATGAAATCTTAGTTTCACATCTCATTTGGAAAATAGCAGCATTATCAGAGTCTCTATATAACATTGAGTATAAGCCTAATTATGGACATAATGGTTAACATACACCTTTGACATCCTGTCCCAGAAAGTACTAAGAAGTATTTCACAGACAAATATCCGTTTTGGAAATATTAAATATGTATCTTACCAGTACTATGTACCAGAATATTATCTGTGTTGTGTAATACCCATCTTCTTCTCCTCTTAGGCTTTCATAAGATTCTTTGTTATGCCACAACTGAAAAGAAAATGGGAACTGAGGCATTTTATAACTGATTTGCTTCATGTTAGTCAGTATTTTTTTATATGTTTCAATATATTCCAGTTACTCTACAGATGTTGTACAAATTAAAAACATCAAAGGTCTTCGAAAAACAGAAACTGGGAGAAGGAAAAGCAACAGCTGAGATTGTGGAAGAAGATCCTTTTGCTGTTCAGATGATGTACTGGTGTCCTGAAAGCCGAATTTTCTGTGTGGCAGGAGTTTCTGCATATGTGGTTGTTTACAGGTTCAGCAAACATGAAGTAAATACTGAAATTGCAGTAAGTCCTTCAGAATTTTACTCTCTTATAAAAGAACATAATTTTTAAATCAAATTGCCTTGCTGTATCTGTGCTCACATACTTGAATAAAATTAATATCAAGCTGTATAAATATAGGTTTAGGGACATTCCATTTTAAACATTTTGAGTGAAATCTTGATCCTACTTAAGTTAGTGACAAAAATCTGAGGTTTGGGGAGCCAACTCTCTGTTTTTTTCCTTTGAAATCTGTGCTGTTTGTTACTATTAGACATAGTTTGCTTTTGAGACTTTAAGATACGGTAAATCTCTGTTGTACTTACCTGCTCTAAAAATAATGGCTGCTGTATGTTTTTATCAGATAATGTACATTGTGTACGTACATAATAATGCTCTTTTTAACTCAAGTATTTTATCTCTTTAATTTATGTTCATAGTGTTTGTACCACAAGGGGACTGAAAATTATCACTGGCTTTAACAAAATAAAGAGTTGATTTTTTTTCTGGCTTATGCTGACTTTGTTTCCCTAAAAATGGACACTCTATGAAATGCCACACTATTTATGGCTAAGCACTTGATATTTTCCTAAGCTTTCTGTTGCTCTATCCTGTTCAAATACTCCTTTTTCTGTCTTCATGTCTTAAGCAATCACCTTATTTCAGGTAGAATCATACAGTTCATGTTCTTTTAACTGCACTGCAATCACCTTGTACTTATCATTGCTGTACAGCAAGTCTGACTTTGGTTTAAACCTTGCATTTTTGCACAGGAGCCACAACCACTGCTAACAGTGTGGCTGAACAGCATTTATGATGTAAAATATTCTTTCTTAAGTCTAAAGTTTAACAGCAGACTACTCTTCAGGCAAAGCCAAACTAAACATGACTGCCTCTCCTTCAGGCTTGCCATTCTCTGGTGCTGGAGAACAGTTTGCAACTCAAGACACTCTCTTACCAGAAAGTATTTCTTTGCATCTGCCAGCTCTCAACAAACCCCAGGGGCTGACCCAAAATTTCCCTTTCATTTTCCACCTTGCCCGATCACAGTTCTTTTCATTTTCATGCTATTTTAATGTACTTTAGAAAGTCTATAGTTCTAGCCTGGCAAAAACATGTGTCATTTTTGGCCTGTAGCCATGTGCCATCTGGTAAGGAAATTCATTACCTATAGCTGTTCTGTTGTTTTTCTCTCATTTTTTCCCCCCAGAGGCAATTATTAAGCTAGCTGAATGTGTCCTTTCAGGA
Source organism: Aptenodytes forsteri (assembly GCF_000699145.1). Lineage (NCBI taxonomy): Eukaryota > Metazoa > Chordata > Aves > Sphenisciformes > Spheniscidae > Aptenodytes > Aptenodytes forsteri. The sequence goes on from NW_008796114.1 coordinate 239,527, forward strand.
AAGTTTTAAAACTAATGAACAGTAATTTCACATTACTGACCAGCTCATGTATAATGCTGCTAAAATTACTACATTTCAGTGTTCTTACATTGTTCCATAGCAAGTGCACCTTGTCTTTTATTACCTATCATTTAATTTCTTTATTTTCATGTCTTTTACTTCTATGGCTGAATTGCATCAGAACTGGTAGTTTTCTGAAGTGTTATAATATGTGCAATTTAATAGTTTCTCAGATTTCATCTGTAATTAAGAAGCATTTATATGAGGAATTGTTCTCTGAAGAGTTACTTTAATATTATCTAATCTTGATGGCATAGTCACTGAGTTCCCCTGGGTTTTGTGCATCCGTGAGATGGGCCTCATCTCTTGGTTTTCACATTTTTGCTGCAAGCATTCAGGTCTTCACTCTTAAATGGCGGGGGTGGGTTTAATAAAAAGTATGGGAGTCTTTGTTGGAATATGTACCTGACTTTAGGCTGTCTGGCTTTGTCTATACTGAGACTGAGCTGGTCAGTCTCAGGATTTCTTTTCTGCCTGAGGCGAGCCCAAGTTCTAGCACTTAGTGTCCTCCCTTCTCTAGCAGCCAGCCTGAACTCACCTTGAGTTCAATCTATAAATCCCAGCATTTTAAGGACCCCATGTTGGTTTGACTGTCTGATGTCAGTCTTGTAATGTTATTGCTGTGGTAAATGGGAAGCATGGAGGCTACTCAAAGGTTTCTCCATGTAGCAGGGAAGTCTGCTGCTGAATATGCTTTACAGGCATAGACTGTGCCTGGGATTTCCTCAATAGAAGTAGTATTTGCATAATTCCATATCATATTCTGGAGGCAAGTAGTATGCATGAGACAAATTCTGCTTCATATCCAACCTTGGAGTCATTGCCGTGCAGTTATGTAAAAAGCATTTGCTGTTGTTGTTGTTGCTTTCTCCATCCTGTCACAAAAGGATATCTAGGTATCTATTAAATATGATCACTTTCTCAGTGATCAGTCTTTCCTCAGTGAAGCTCCTCTTCGAAGCTTTTGAGAAGAACCACAGAAAAAAAGTTTACACTAGTTTGAATGTAGAAAGGAGAATCAATGAACCTTGTGATGGGATCCTCCAAAAAGATCTTTACCGTGTGTCAAAATAAATTGGTACAACAGGTCTGTACCCCTTCCAAGGTCCAGTCAAAGCAGGGACCAAAACATAAAAAAAATTCACAGTCATGTTATTAGCCTAAATTTTTCCTTCTCTCTGCAAATGGACGGTAGCGAGAACTTAACAAAATTAATTTTAGTAGAAAAAGGAAGACACAAAGAAAAACATCCAAAGAAGAATGATGCACTTCTAACATGGCAAGCAGAAGAACATACACTTCAACAGTTACTCCAGTCCTGCGTGAAGATTAAACAGCATTATAAATTGTTTCGGTCAGCAGCAATTACTTCCAGAAGATTAGGTTTTCCTGAACTCAATATTTCACTCATTGGTCTTTGAAGGCAAATGTTGTCTGTAGGTTTCTTAGCTGATTCAGGCAAAAAATATCCATGCATTTTGCAAGGAGAAAACAAAAGTGAAATTTTGAGAAAAGACCCTTTCTCTTCCGATTGAGCAGAATCACTTTGTTCTGAAATCTTACGTGTTTTAACACAATGGTTGAGAAACAGGAGAGTCTTCAGTACTGATCTTTATCTCCCAATTCTCATAAAACTTAGGTATTTTCTTAATACTGTCATCTCCATTCTGGTACAGATGATGTCTCAGTGAGAGATCACTAACTAAGGCAGAGTTTGCAGTGTCTAAATCTGCAATTGCTTCTGATCACTTCAAGGTACCAGCACTGAAATTACTATTCAGCTAGTAATCCCAAGACCTTATCTCTTTGAGGGCTGTACCTTGTTTTTTATTCTTTTCAAAATAGGGATCTCCTTGGACAATTCATGAGGTAGAAAGAATTGCCCAATATCTACTGTAATTCTTTGAGATGATTACTTGCATAGATTTGAGCTCCCTCTCCAGTTTCCCCTGTGTTTTGGAGTCCTTCAGTTAAGGTTTCCTGAATTAGTGGAAAGAATTGAAGGGTGGTTGGTCCTGTTTGGTCTCCTTTTCCCTATTTAGAGAGCCCTGAAGGAAAGCAAAAGGTAACTGGTTTTAACTTTGCTTTCTAGAATCTGCCAAACTCATGCTCAGGCTAAGGAATACGGAACTCTTTGTGCCGTTATCTCTGATTTCCTGACCCCCGCCTATGGCCAAATGAAGTTTGTTCATCAGTACTACCCACACTGTCAGGCTTCTGCATACTGGCTAAAACCTGTCTTGTAGAGACTCTGTTGTACTAGCAATAAGGAGGCAGAGTTGATGATCATTCTTTTAATGAATTTGCTTAGGAAAAAGATAACAGACAATAGGCAGAAAATTTTCATAATATTTATCCTGAATGATGCCTTCTTATGCTGAAATATTATTTATTTGGGGATGATTGACTTCTCTTTTCATAATAAATGCTGGAAAGTTCTATTCTTGCCTTTCACTTACAATGAAAGGCTTGAATCAAAGTCAGCACTGGAAGAATATACCTATGTATTTCTCCATCAGCATAGGGTAGATGACTAGTTCCTATCTGATGTTGCTGTTAGGCTGTATAAATAACAAATGACAGTATTCTTTGCCTGCAAATGATAATGATAAATGTGGGGGTTTATTTAAAAAAAAAAAGGCTTACTGATATTTATTTGAAAGTAACAGAACTTTGAGCAGCTTTTTTTATTAAATTATAACTTAAATTTTTATTTATTTATATTTAAGTCATTAGAGGTACGACGACTTCAGTAAGTAGAAGATGTCATTACTCCTGAACCGGAAATAATTCCTCCATTTCCAGATGCCTCCTCCCAGCTTCCTTCTTTAAAGAGCCTTTCAGGCAGTACCAACACTGTAGCATGTGAAGGAACGATGAAGGATAGTATCCCATGTCTTAGGTAAGTCTACGCCATTGTTCAAAGATTTATCTTTCTAAAAAGCATTCCTATCTATTGTATTAACAATCAGTTAACTATCAAGAAAAAGAGGTTAATCTGTTTAATCTTCTTAATGTACACAACACAAAATGAGAAGAAACCAGAATATGGAACAAACAAAAGAATTAAGGCAAAATAATTAACAAGGGATTTTAAAAGGATACAAGTAAGTATGGAGAAGATAAACTGTTACAGTAAAGGTTTGACTGTAATTTTCCAGTATGATCTAGGAGTAAATCTTCATCTCATACCCACAGTTTTGAGTGGAATACAAGCACCACAGAATAAATTAATGGATTTCTGAGGAACTTTTTTTTTTTTGAGTTCACAGAGACTTCCATAAAGCAGACATGTGCAAAGCTTTCCCTCCTTGATTAATTAGTATAACACTAAAATCTTTCTTTGTAAAAGAAGTATATGTGTTCTGTGGTGTGTAAGGGATGGAAACTGTGTTCATACTCATGAAACAACCTTTAAAATATACAATTATGAAACAGTTGCACTGTGTGGAAGTGTATATATGATTAATCTTTAGAAAGAAGCAAATTGTTGTCTGCTAGAGTACACATTGCCACTGCTTGGAGTAGATTAATATGTTCTTACTAATAAGGCAGATAAATTATGGGTTTGAATAGTTTCAAAACAGAATTCTGTACAAAACTCCATAAACTGTAATTTCCCAGCAATGATAGTGCGCTGCTGATAACAATTGCTCTCGTTTTAGTGAACTCATTATTATTTCAGTCTAATTATTATTAAATATTTTAAACATCTCAATTATTTCAAAAGCAGTTTAAATGAACATTGCCTGACTTTGCAGATACTTTGGGCTGTTGAGCTCCTGAAAATAGCATTAGCATTTAAAAGCAATATCATTACATTGTACTTGCAAAATTAACAGTATTTTTTGGCATCCTGTTCATTTGTCCACCTCATTCAGTCAGGCAGTTGAACCTCAGACCTCAGTTAGTCATTAATATAAACCATGAAAATCAATAGCAGAGGCAGAGAGAAGTTATTAAAAATATGCCAATGTGAAATCTATTTATGCCATTGAAATCAGCAAGAATGCAATTGATTATTTCAGTGGCTAAGATTTTCCCTTAAGGGATTCTTATTTGATTTGGTCTGGGGAGGAGAGGAATTGTTGATCTTGGAGGCAGAAAAGCTGTAATGAACCAGTAGAGGTTCTGCTGGTTAGTTTTTAGGAGTTTGCTTAATTCCATATAATCTCACATTAAGCTGGCCAACTGATTTTTGTCCCATTTTACACAAAGTAAATGTAAACTTATTTTGACAGAGAAGTGATTTTTCAAAGTCAAAGTAATTATATTACTAGAACTGCTGGCATACTCCCTCTTACATTTATATAAAAGTATACTGTGTACACTCTCATCCTTTTTAATAGGGAAAAGCATATAAATATCCACACTTTTCCCCCAAACCCTAACCAGGTCCACATTCCTTTTCTGTCAAAAAACTTCTGTTCTAAGCAGAATTATGGTGATAAGGTGAAAGTACTGCTGGAAGCACAGAAAACCCAGTAGAGACCTGGATGATGCTGTTGATTTTATATGCAAGTCATTCAGGTGGGCAGCAGTACAGAATCTAAGATACAGTGATAATAACGTAAAGCTGCAGCCACCTACACATGGAGGGTGAGTGCACAAGTTGAACTATATTGATAGAATCATAGAATGGTTTGGGTTGGAAGGGACCTCCAAAGATCATCTAGTTCCAACCCCCCTGCCATGAGTAGAGGCACCTTCCACTAGACCAGGTTGCTCAAAGCCCCATCCAACCTGGCCTTGAATCTGATAATCCACATAAAATTTTATATACAGACTAGCTTTTAATCTTGGCCTCACTGTGTTTACTTTCATATCTGCTTCTCAACCTTGTTGTGGAAAATGGGTGGCAGTCCACACTACATCATTTTTGCTGGTCAGCAGTCAGGATGACTGAATGTGTTTGTGTCTGCGAATAGGTACTAGAAAGCAAGTGATTGAAGGGGCTGAAGTAATGAAAACTTGGCATTTTTCTGAAATCAGAAGTAAATGTTACCAAAAGAGGCAAGCAGCAGTGTGGAATAAATATTATTCTTACTTATTTCAGAAGATTTTATAATCAAATATGCAGCTATAATAACATAAGAAACTGATGTATTTGTGATTATCCAGATAAATATTTTTGATGTAAATACTGTCACCAAAAAGCTGTACCCAGAATGTAAGTCTTTGTTCCCAGACTTTTAGTATCATCCCAAAATTAGGTCAATCAAGGGTTTTGACAGTAGCTCCAAGTAGCTCCAAAATGTTAAAGAACTGTCTGTGATTATCTCATGAAGAGAACTAAAAACCAAAACTTGGCAACAACCAAATTCAGTGTAGCGTAACAAGAACATGTCAAGGAAATCACTGAAATATCTACATTCCTTCTGTGCGTACGCCTGCAGTCTGTTTAGGCTTATAGTATAAACACTTCAAAAAAAGCAATCCAAAACAAGGTGAAGAACTAAATATCAACATTACTGTTCAAGCAAGATGGTTAGTGAAACCAGGGAAATGGCTCAAACATCCTTAAAGAGGAAGGTGTTACAGGAACATGGGAATGACAAACCGAATCATGAAATCTGAAATTATTTTACTCCAGTTTTATGGTCTTTCACCAACTACAACTTATTCTACGCTTAGGAAAATCCCTGTGAAATAACATCCATCTTAGCAAAGAAGATCCTCAAATTTGCAGTGAAAAATAGAGAGAGAAAGGTGTTTACTTTTTTTGCTCAGGTAACAACAATCTGAGAGAAAACTTAGAAGGCACTTCAAGTTCTCTAATTTTTTCAGCATGTTGTTAAAAACACATTGGAAAAGTAATATCTTAATAAAAACGTGTATTAGTAGACCAGAATTAATTCTTCAGCCATTATCAGCCTGATGGTAGTTTGTTTAGAAGAAGAAAAGGATAAACGCATTGCCTCGACAGATATTTGTTGGAACTCACCATAGCAGTGTGCTTGACTCTTGTGTTCTTCCACATCATCAGTTATTCATTAAAAAATATGGATGGAAAGTACGTCTGCTCAGCTGAAAGGGCATTAGACTTAAGTCTAACTTCTTGGATTTCATTTACCTGTTTTATATTTTTTATAACATTTTTAAGGGCAGGAGCTGAAAACTGAAAATGGGGTGCAAGATGGAAACCCTGCCACTAGTATGCCTCTTAAAGGCTTAACCACAGACATAAGAAGTGGAAGGGCCCCATCACAAAAGATACTCTGGAGGACTATTTGTATAAAATATTCAGCTTCTGCTTGCTGTGAAGTTTGTTTGAAAAGAATACATCTTCATTGTATACAACTCTTGTTTGTAGTTTCAATTTTCCCCAGTCTGAAAAGACCCCTCTCCCTTAGCAGCTTGGGTTCACAGATGTTCGTCCCTTTGTTCTCACCCCAAATACTCCTGGGTAATCCAGGGCTTCATTAAGCTTATGGATAGTGTCACTTCAGAAATGCTCATGGATATGTATCTTATGAACAAAGGAAAGGGCAAAGCTTTAGTGCCAGCAGAACAGGTAAGAAAGTGCAAAACTTTGAGCAGAGGTTTGCTGTTAATAGAAAACAACAATACAAAGCTATCGCCAACTGTGGTGGTTGATCTTGGTTGGCTGCCAGGTGCCCACCCAGCTGCTCTGTCACTTGCCCTCCTCAACAGGACAAGGGGAAGAAAATAAGATGGAAAAGCTCATGGGTTGAGATGAAGACAGGGAGATCACTTAGCAATTACTGTCACAGGCAAAACAGACTCAACTTGGGGAAAAGTAATTTAATTTATTGCCAATTAAAATAAAGTTGGATGGTGAGGAACAAAAACAAAAATTAAAACACCTGTCCTCCACCCACCCTTCTTCCCAGCTTCACTCCTTCATTACCAACTCTTCCACCCTGAGCAGTGCAGGGGGGGATGGGGAATGGTGGTAGTGGTCAGTCCGTAACAGCTCCTCTCTGCTGCTCCTTCCTCCTCACACTTTTCCCTGCTCTGGTGTGGGGTCCCTCTCATGGGGTACGGTCCTTCAGGATAAACCTGCTCCAGTGTGGGCTCTCCACAAGCTGCAGTTCCTTCAGGAAATATCCACCTGCTCCACCATAGGGTCCTCCATAGGCTGCAGTGTGGATATCTGCTCCACCATGGTCCTCTCCATGGGCTGCAGAGAAATCTGTGCTCCCGCACCTGGAGCACCTCCTCTCCTCCTTCTTCTCTCACCTTGGTGCTTGCAGGGCTGTTTCTCACTTCTTTTTTTTCCGCACTCCTTACTCCCAGGCAGCATTTTCTGCCCTTTCTTAAATATGTTTTCCCAGAGGTGCCACCAGCTTGGCTGAGGGGCTCAGCTGTGTCCTGCCATGGGTCTGTGGCAGAGCCAGCTGGAACCAGCTAGAATGGGGCTGTGTCCAGCACAGGGCAGCTCCTGGCCTCTCCTCACAGAGGCCACCCCTGCAGCCCCCTGCTCCCCACTACCAAAACCTTGCCACACAACTTATGTACTTCTGCAGTCAGAGAGGGGAAAAGCTAGGAGCAGGTCAGGGTCATGAAGGGGAGAGGAGATGGTTATGTCTTGAAGATCCAAGTGAAGGTCTCATTCCTTATCCTGAAACGCTGCATATATTCTGCTGTGATATCCAGATATGTGATACCCAGATATGTGACCCCATATCCTCAGGTATAATAGGTGTACTCTGATAGGGCTATGGAGTTTGAGGAGGCTGCAGGACCTGAGAAAGTTGCAGGTGATTGTGAAAGGCATCACACATCTAACAATGAACTGCTTAGCTCTTTCACCAGCTGCACCAGCTGGTGCTTCACTTGTACCAGCTCCTGTTTCTGCTGCTTCCTCTCTTCAGGCTTGACACAACCATGTATTAGTTCCAACAAGGTGTCTTGTGCAACCCTGCTACACCATGTGCTTACTCTGGTTTGGTCAACCCGCACTTTGGAAAGTCTTATCTCACTACTGCCAGCACCACCTTTTGGCTCTCATCATTTTTTGGCATGCTAGAGTTGTAGTATGTTGCTGTATCTGTTGCAGTCTTTCACCAATCATGGATAATAAGGCTCCTTATGCAAGAAAATAAAAGTGGTTACTTTCTTGTCTCTAACCAGGCAGATAAAGTGCTGTTCGTCTCCACTATTTATATGTTGTGCTGTTCATCTCCACTATTTACACGTTGTCACAATGAGATTCCCTTCCAGTTTGGGTCAAGATTGTGTCTGTGTCCTTTTTCTCTTGCAACTGCAGCAACCCTGAGCAGGTGAGGGAGGAGTGGTAGTCCAGACCCCTGTCCTGGATGTCTGTTCTCACAGCTGGTCCTGGACAATCAAGAGGGAGGAAGAGGAGGATGGCAAAAAGCATCCCGCTTGCTGAAGTGTGCTGTCATGTCTTCCTATGACAAGATCTGAGCCGAGTGGCTGATAATTGCTCCAGATAAATGGATATGTAAGGTCTGAACAGTAGGACAGGCAAAAGAAATCAAATAGTTTGCCAAGCCACTGTTAAGGAAATGCATTTAGAAAGATAGATGAGGAATGCCTTTCTCATTAAATAGTAAATAAGGGAAAGGCTTGGCAAGGTTAGTGAACCCTCTACAATAAAAATATAAGCAGTACAGCATAAACTGTGTTACTGAAATGGTTAAACAATTCGAGACAGGGTGTGAATGTATTTTGAAAAGGTAGTTATCAAAGATGTTGTATCAGGTGCAGGTGCCCAGGTGTTGGGGGGGGCTGCAGGGCAGCCCCTGTGAGGAGAGGTCAGGGCTGCCCTGTGCCAGACACAGCTGGTTCCAGCCACAGCTCCAAGCCCCACCGCCGGGCATGGCTGAGCCCCTCAGCCAAGAGGGTGGTGCCTCTGGGAAAGCGTGTGCAAGAAAGGGCAAAACACTGCACAGCAGCTGTGAGAGAGAGAAGAGTGATAAAAAATGTGAGAAACAGCCCTGCAGACACCAAGATGAGAGAAGGAGGAAGGGGAGGAGGTGCTCCAGGCACCGGAGCAGAGATTCCCCTGCAGCCTGTGGAGAGGACCATGGTGATGAACGTTGTTCCCCTGCAGCCCATGGGAGCTCACATCAGAGCAGGCTCCTGGCAGGAGCTGCATCCCATGGAGAGGAGCCCACTCAGGAGCAGGTTTTCTGGCAGAAACTGTGGCCCATGAGGGACCCACACTGGAGCAGTCTGTTCCTGAAGGACTGTACCCCTTGGGAGGGACCCCACACTGGGGCAGGGGAAAAGCCTAAGGAAGGAGTGGCAGACACGAAGTGTTATGAACTGACCGCAACCACTCTTCCCCATCCCCACTGTGCTGCTTGGGGTGAGGGAGGGGGTGGAGGAGTCAGGAGTGAAACTGAGCCTGGAAAGAAGGGAGGGGTGGGGAGAGGGTGTTTTTCGTTTTGTCTTTTCAAAGACAAAGACTCACTCTCCTACTCTATTTTTAATTGGCAATAAATGAAATTAATTTTCCCCAGATTGAGTCTGTTTTGCCTGTGACAGTAATTGGTAAGCGATCTCCCTGTCCTATCTCAACCCACGAGCTTTTTCATTTTATTTTCTTCCCCTGTCCTGTTGAGGAGGGGGAGTGAGAGAGCGGCTGGGTGGGCACCTGGCAGCCAGCCGAGGTTAACCCACCACAGATATTAAGGTCTTATTAACAAAATAGGCATTATGCTTTAAGAACTTTTCCAAAAAGTATCTTCAAGTGCCTGTACTGCTAACACCGAGCTGGAGATTTTATCTCTTTGTGTCATAAGGTACATCCATGTTCAGTCTTTTCTCATGCTTTATATCAAACCATAAAAATGTGAGATGTATTGTGCAATCCTCCGTTCTTCATAACTTCTGTCAGAGTTAGAGCACTATTTGCTTTGTACATTGTCAGTTGTGCTACTGGAGTTATCTCATTCAGAAGTTTTGCCGTGTTGTCATTCAATGGTTATGTTTGACTTCATTTTACTTCAGTTTTCTGCATCTATCTTCAATTTTCCAAGATTTCCGGTAGCCCTATTTGCAACCAAGGCCTCCATCCCAACAGATGCAGCCAGTGTAGCTACAAAAAAACTGATAGCCCTGGTTATTGAATGATAAGTTTGAATATCCCCTCTTGAAAGAAGTGCTTATTTACTTGCTTCTGAATAGAAATTAGTTGGATTATTTCCAATCTGATCCATCATCTTTTCAGGTGTATGGGCCAGGGCTGCTTGGAAAGCTTGCTGAGTCACGTCATAGTCATGTTCAGCAGATAGTCTGCATCATCAGAGTCATCAAAGATCTCTTCTGTAAGATCCAGTACATAGGATAATATTGCTTAAGTTATTTATGATAGAGATATACGTATAGAGAAGCACTTACAGCAGAAAGAAATATTATGTGCCAAAAATTGCAGTTCTTCAGAATTGTCCATGTCTATATTAACTAGCTGCTCTCCTTCCTCTCCTGATTCTTAGTCTTTCTTCAGGTACTATTTTTCACAGGGATAGAAGATTATATGTGATAGACCATTCTATTATGACTGTGTGCAGAGGGCTGCAATATAAGCAGTCTCACCATTTACAGCTACAGTAAAAATGCTACCTACAGTGTGAATGTACTAATGAATAACATGAATTCCTCAAAGAATTGCTATTATTGCATAATATCTTCTTTCAGTGTATCATCAAGTTAAGTTCTACCAGTAAAGAACACACATAAAGAAGTCATACGGAAGTGTTCCGTTATTACACTCCCCCTTAACATGTACACCTTCACTACCTGCTTTGCAAGTCACTGAACTTGCCATAAAAGAATATGAAAAGGTGTTAATAATCATATCAGATTTTATGTAGGAAGCATTCATTCATTAAGACCAGATCACATGTTAGGTAATTATACTCCTAAGAAGAAAACAGGACTTGTTTGCACTGGATGGACAAATAGAATTGTCAAGTCCGTAAGTTTTGAATATACAATGGTGAGGACCACTACAGAAAGGTACAACTTCTCATCTTCTCTTTCCTCTTTGCATTGTTCTGTCGTGCTTTACTTCAGAGCAAGAAAGTTCCAAAAATACAGAAATGTCCTGTTTCAAAGTTTCAGAAGAAAGTATTTTAGGTTTTCCACTTAAGTTGATTCATGATGATTTTTAAGTGTGCATTATATAGTGTAAGAAAATATTCTGAAAAAGGAAGATCAAAGCAAAATGATTAAGCAAAAATTATTTTTATTAACCCCCACCTACATCTGCTCCAGAGTTTCTCTTGTGGGGAATGTTGAAGTTTTCAGATTTGTTTCTATAACAGAAATGAAAGTCAAAATCTGGAATTCCTCCAAAATATCCCTATTCTGATTGGAATGCCTGGTCTCAATGTATGGGTATATGCACAGTATGCTGGTACTGCTCTGGACTTATTAAGGGATTGTGCTTCACTAGTATTTTCTCAAGAGAAGCAGTTGTTATTCATGGCCCAGTCTGTTTGTTTGTTTGTTTGTTCTTATTTTGTACCTCTTCTTCTTAGCGTTAAGACTCGACCTGTGCGAATGCCTCCTGGATACCAAGCAGATCTTGTTATTCAGTTGGTGTGGGTGGATGGTGAGCCTCCACAGCAGATTACCAGTCTTGCTGTAAACTCTGCTTATGGACTGTAAGTAACTCAAAATTCAGGTTGCATTGATTTATTGTTTATTGCACTAAATCATGTATTTTCCAATTATACTTTGAAGTTTCCTGCAGACAATTAAAGTCAGAGTAAAAATAATCAAAAGGTGCTATAACCCAGATTCTTGGGGAAAAATTATTTGAACTCACATAAAGATTGTAATATGAGATGTTAAACTGACATTCTTGCCTATATTTTTACTATTCCTATTTAAAAGACTGAATCTTTTCATATTATTCTGTTCATCCTTTCAAATAAAATCTAACTACCTTTCAAATCTGTAATTTTTAAAGTTATTTTGAAAGGATCACCAAGGTGAAATACATTTCATAGACAATGGTGATGTGATTAAGTGTTAAATGTCATTTATCATGACATTGTATCTTAGTTGGAAATTGTCTTCTGAGAACAGCAATTCTATGTCTGTGCTAATCTCTGTTTGCAAGAGAACCAGTGACCTGAAATTGAAAATTGAATAAGGAACATTCAAATGCTAAATTCTGTATGGAAATGAAAGTGAGTGTATCTGTGTGTATTTTTTTCCTCAGGTTCAATTTATTTGCTAATTTTTAATGTTTTCTCTCACTGAGAGTCGCCCAGATACATTAAAATGGTTTTCCCTATAGGAGGTGTCACTCCAATAAAAACTATAGGCTGTAATGGGTGTTAGGTGTCTGACTCCTACTGATTTTCAGTGTCACTTGACTCTCTTCAGAGACTTTGGAAATTTTATGCAGAGACTTTACATTTGTGCAAAAATATTGTCATTTGGAGGCTGTTTTGTCAAGTCTTTGGCCTGAATTTCCAGGCAGTTTCCTATTCATGAACTCTACAAGTTTCTTTTGTTTTACCATAGCTAGATGCATTTGTCACTTGTGCAAACTGTTGGGTTTTGCCTGATTTGCTCCCTTGCAGGTCTCAGGCCTCAAGGCAGCATCTGACTTCAGGAATAATCACACCATTTTCTCACTTGTAAACTACTCTGACAGGTTGCAGTTCTCCTAGTACTCACAGTGGTTTCCTAAATGTACCTGCTTCAATCAAATGTTTTAAATTGTTTCCTTCTCTAGGAGCAGTAATAGTTTACAGGACAGCCTCCTTTAAAACACCATATACTAAGTACATGAGTGTTTCAGAAATAAATGTATGTATCCATAAAATAGCCCAATAACCTAAATTTAACTTTCCTACAAAAGCTACCCAAGAAAGGCCTATTTCTTTAAATTTCTTCTGCAGAGTCTCTTCTCTCTCCCTCTCTCTTGTCTCTCTCAACTTTTTCCTTGGGTCTATAACAAGGTACAATCCTATCTTTCATCAGAATTTTTGTTTAATACGTTAGATTTCTCCTGTTTATCTAGCCTCACATTGTGGAAAAACTGTGCCACTTCAGCATAAAGCTTGAGGATATCTCATTTTTGCCATGCTAGTTGTAGGGTTATTTGAGTCATCTTTTGCCTAATTTTTTTTTCCTATAATAATCAGTTTAACGAGGAGGAAGGCATAGGATAGTAAGTGTGTTCTGGAGTGTCTACTTCCAGCATTCTTTTAATTACTTTGATTTCTGTAACTGTATATTACAAATAATAGGAACTTAGTGTCCCTGATGTTACTGCAGCCATGAAACAGGACTAAAGCGAGATATAAAAAAAACTTTATCCCCAGCAAAGATAAAAGGCTTCAGACATTGTGAATTTTTTTTTAATGTACTTTGTTTACTTTTAACAGTACCAAGCTACAAATTAGAAGTATTAACACCTGTTTCATTTCTGTTGAAATGAATCATCAAAAACCTTCTTTATGTTATGAAAGTAGGAAAGAAAAATTTACAGAATGCTTCGATTACAGCTGAAGATCTACAAGGTTAAATACAAATAATAAATTTGTTTTAAAGTATGTTCTGTTGGACTGAAAGCAGTCTTTGAAAGTTTATTACCAGCTCATGTGATAAAAATTTTCAGCCAATCTACATATTAATTCTCAAGAAATGTCTGATGAGGATTTTATGACATTTCTATGAAAGATACCCACAGAATATAACATCTCCTAGCAACTAATTCTGTTCATCACTCAAAATTGGTAAATTCATTGTGCTTATTTTGTATTTGATTTTATAAAGACTTGGATGTTAGCAATTTATCTTAAGCCTTGTTAACAGTAATGTCTGTCTAGATTTTCTTATCATTCCTCAGAAGTGTTATAATATTAATAACACATTTCTGATTTTTCTTGGTAAAATAATTTTTCTAGGTATAAGAAATATTATATCCATGCTTATGTGTGAACTTAGGGAAGTTTAGAAAAATACAGACCAGGAAGTGATGATCCGTTTTGTGGATTTGCTGACCACAGAGTGTATGATCACTAGCTCTTCTTGTGACTCATGTTTTCCAAGATTAATAAATCTCAGGTTAATCATTTTCAAAATGTAGATGGCTATAATTTTTGTGGCCTAAAGTATTAACAGATGAGATTGACACTCATCATTTTTATTCCTTTATTTTTCTTCTCCACTTAGAACACAGGGACTTATGAACACAGGAATTGCTGTCACACTTTACACTAGTAATCTTTTTTACTTCAATATCCTTTTTCTGACAATGCCTATTAACATATGCTTTAAAGCAATATACAAGGATGAAAAAAACAAATAGCAAAATAATTTTTTACTGTTCTTTATCAGTCAATTTGTGTCAAGAAACATGAGGACATATAAAACTTTGCACAGAATGATCTTCTGGCAAATGTGACAGCGTTCCTTTTTGTCCCAGGGAAACTCTCTAAAAATTATTTTGTTCTTCTATTAAGCAAAACAGGCTGTAGTAATTTCTGAAGCAGATACTACTCTACATTCATAAAACATGGAGTTTATTCCTCAGTGCACCTTATGATCTTTCCACATAAGCACAAAATATTGCCAAATAAAAGTGTATTTGTACGCACTTTAAGCTGGTGTATATTAGTAGCTGCTTAAGCTACAGATCAGTGAATAGTCAATGGGGAAAAATGTTCATAGCGTTTCCATAGATGCTGTACTAAAGTCAGTGTTACATCAAGGGTAGAAAACATGGTGTAGTAACAACCGGTAGAATTTGAGCCACTGTTGTAGATGGTGCCTTAATTTGCCAGTTTGACAAATAAGAAAAACTCACCTTATTTCACCCTTTACCTTTTCTATCTGCTATATGGAACCCTCTTTTTTATAATGGAAGCAAAAGAAAAGGTACAACAGAGGAAAATGTTCTGTCTACCCTGCTTCTCCTTCCTCCATCTCGTTACTTCTCTTTTTCCCTATTGTTTTTCCACACACAAATTTATATATCTCCTTTAAGGTATTTTGGAGCTATATTAAGAAGAGTCAGGTGGAGGTGAGTGCATGGCTCATTTTTAGTGTGAACTGAGTGTTTAAATATCTTGCAGGGCATTGAACTGACCACCTTAGTCACTTTTTACATAAAATGACGGAACTTGATCACAAATGATTCCTAATGTGATTGAGCATAGTTCGGGATTTTGAGTTTCTTTGTGGTTGTACCTGTAATCCTTTCAATCTGGAAGTTAAAATTGCAGTCTGATAGAAAAGGAGGGACTTCTGTAGACTAGCCGTCAGTATATAATATTTCTGCTTGAATGAAGACTCCAACAATGCAGTGCAAGAGTTTGGCATACGGATCCTGCGGATAGTCATATGCTCTGTGAATTTATTTTGCTATTAAATCTTAAATAGGTTTAATGCTTTAGTGAGATTTTATCTGCTGAGATATATGGGTTTCCATATGCTATGGTTAACTTCAAGACTTTCTCCCAGGTCTTACATATAGACATGTTTAGTGTCATTGTTTTCTTCCTTTTTCTTAGATAGACATATTGTCTAATTCCCCCCTCAACCTCCACCCCTTGCAAGTTGGGGAAAAAACATGAACAGAAAGCATTTTTATGGGAGAAGAGAAAGTGCTGCTGGTCCAATACAACTTCTTTCCTCTTTCTGAAACTGATGTCAGAAGGGAATCAGTAGTAGCAATAGAGCAGAATCAGGGCAGAATGCTTCTAGAGGGAGTTTCTAGGCAGCAAAAGATATAAATTGTTCCATCTCTTTCTCCTTATAAAAAGACTGTAGTCCAGATCTTAGGCAATCTCATACCAGTTGAGAGATCTTGTTTCAAAGCACGATCAAAATGTCAGTTATGGAATCATTTCAGAGGGGTAGAAGCTGATTTAGCAGGAATCTATAATGTAGCCATGCTGACAGACTTGGAAAGAAATTTTATAAATATCTTTCAGATTTGGCTATCTCCACAATACAGCTTAATATATTTCATTTATCATTTATATTTAGATTTTTAAATAACAACTGTATCTTTATTTTTATTTATATTTTAATTTATATTTGTAGTTTTTATATATATATATAACCACTTTTTAAGGTCTATGTCCAGATTTGTACTCTTAATTTACATCAGTATTACTAGAATTATATTTAGACATTATTGCAATGCGTTTGGCATAGAAAGTTAATTAAAGTGGGCAGTCTGCGTTCTGGAATGCCAATTATTGTGTTTCAGGACACAATTTTATAAATTCAGTATTACAAATATAAAAGAATTATAAAAAGTAAGTTTTGAATAGTTTCTGAAGAAAATGTTTATGTAGAATTCATAATAATAATTAATAATTATTGTTTGCACCACTTGATTACATATTACTAATACTTTTGAGGAACATTTCTTTTCTCAGAGTGGCATTTGGAAACTGCAATGGTTTGGCTGTTGTGGACTTTATGCAGAAGACAGTACTGCTGAGCATGGGAACACTTGACCTATATGGATCAAGTGATCCATACCAGCGTCAACCCCGTTCACCTCGCAAGAGCAAGCAGTTTGCTGCAGGTAGGAAATAAATTACTGTGGTTATGAGCCTGACATGTTCTTTGATTTTTTGCCTGTGGCTTTTTATAGTGCTTTTGAAATGCATGACTATTTGCTGGCCAATGGAGTTTCTATAACTTGACAAAAGAAACCTGACATGTTTTAGATACTGACACTTTCTCAGAAACAAAATGTTTTACAAAGTTTATTCTTTTGGGATGGAGGTCAGCAAGTAATTCCCTTAGCTGAGTCTCTAAAAAAAATTGTAATGAGCAGAGCAGTAAATTGTTTCTCTGGCCGTCACTTGAAGTGTAGTCTGTATGCTATTTTCTTTCTGGTTTCAATAAGTTCATACCAATAGGTAAGACTTCAATTTAAACTTAATTGTATCTTCTGCCAAGTGCTATTCATTGGTATTTGAATAGGCAGTTGTGTTTGGAGAAGTGTAACACCTGAGAGAAATGTTATGTAGGTAGCACAAGTAGCTCAAATTAGCCACTTTGTTGGTGAATTGAAGTTCTTGATACAAACTTACTAAATCCAGCTGTACCCCATTTTAAAATTTGATGCCAAGAGGATCACATTTGTAAGTCATAGCTATTATTATGCATTGTGTGTTAGAAATATTAGTCCATCAATGCAGCTAAACTTTACCATACATTTTTTGTTATTTAAAAAATGTACTTGTATGAGGAAAAAAAAGTCAGATCTTCTGTGTTTCAAGTCTTTTTGCTCTACGTATTCCGTAGTAACATACTAGATTCAGACACAATTATGAAATGTGTTTTACATAGCTGTGAAGTTTTAGAATTAGATTTAAAAATTTGTTTGAAAATGTTCATTTTTAAATCTAACCACAAAATTATAAAAGCAGCAGATTATAGCGGGTTTATCACATCAGCATTTTCATCAGCAGACCCTGCACTAAATCATCAAATCCTATTTCTCCATAGAGTCAATGGAAACTTTTTTTAATTGGGAATATGTTTGTACTCCAAACAGAAAGTAAAATTTAGAGAACAAAATGTAACCCTTCAGGCCTACTTCCATTCCTGAAAGACCATTTATCTCACTTTCTAGGCATTTAATCATGGCAAGCTTAGTTCTCATCTGTGCCAAGAGTTGAAGTTATAAATTTGGCACAGCTGAGGAGAGAAGAGACAAGCAGCTTTAAGCTACCTTCAGCTTCTCTATCTGGTTCAGCCAGCCCCACAGCAGCTCCCAAAGTAATTTGAGCAGCTAGTCACAAGCAACGTGCTGCAGAGCCCTGTACAAAAGGTGGAGGGTAGCTGATGTAGAAATAACTATTATCAACACTGTACCACATAGGATTTCTCTGTGTCAGTGACAGTCTTGGCCAATTCTTTAAGGCAATGCTCCAGCTATGCAGTGTAGCTAGAATGGAGCCCACTGGGGATAAGTGACTGCTAAGAAGGAATACACACTTCTAGATCGCTCATAGAAACGATGCATCTAAAAAAAGCCTCAGCTGCTTTCTCACCATCCATCCCACATCCTTTACTTTTTTGATTATTTTTGTTATTGTATCTCCCAATTGGAAGGTAAGCATCTGCTGAAATTTCTTCACCTTGGCTGTTCTAGATGCTGGTTATGATATCACTTCCTTTCACTTTAGACTGTTTTTTCTCTCTTTCCTCTGCCTGCTGCTGATGCTGGTGTACTGGCATGTTCCAAAGACAACTTTTGCATGCGTGGCCTGTCTAACTTTTATCCAGATTTAACGAAACGGATCCGTACTTCCTATCAGAGTAAGTTCTATAAAGGTTAGGCAAATAGCTTTATCATGATTGGACTATGCCTGACTTAAACCCATGTGTTTGTGCTTTGTAATGTGTTTTTTTAAACACATTCAGCATGCATGCAAACTTATTACATTTTGTGATGTCAACCATGCTTAATTTTGACAATTACCTTTATTATACAGATATTTCAGATCTGTTTTCTTCTTCCAAAAGAGTCAATGAGGAAACCTCAGTGACTTACAGGGGGCAGATTGGGCCTTAGAAATGAGCTTTCAACAATGTTACGTTCTTGATGACAGTATCTTTCTTTGGTTTTATATTTATTTCAGTGTACGTCTACTTATATGAAGCATTTCTTGTTTTGCAATGGCACTGCCTGGTTGTAGTTATTAATTAATTCTTCCCTATTTTCAGAAGAGCAATGTGGCTTAAAACAGTACCAATTGGATTGGGTGCTGTGAAATTTAAAATTTTAATCTTCGTTTGGTACTTCAATATTTGGCTTTGGGGAACCATTCCATGCCTCTGATCTTTAATGGGGAATGTAAAGTGGGTATAAAAATACATACATCAAAGAGAGCTATGAAAATTAATGTTTTTAATATCTTTAAATTTTGAATTACAGTGATATGCAATTTAAATATTAGTATTCACTGCAGAATGCGATGAACAAAGCTATAATTAATTTTGCAAAAATGACTGTTCAACAGATGAGCTGTATGTATCTTAATTAACTGCAGTGCTTATATGTAATTAGGTCTCCAGGATGCCTCTTATTCATCTTTTTAAAGTAGTTTTCGTAGAACAACTGGATAGGCAATTTTACATTAAATACTCAGTATAGGCAAGATAAAGGAGTGGCAGTTGTTTTATCGTCTCGCGTAAATACAGCGTTATGTAGCTATTGAAATATATTTGTACACTCACACAAGAAATTCTATTCCATCTCTCTAGACTGATTACTCAACAACTGATTTCTATGATTTTATTTCATTATACTTCATAAAAGGTGGCCTGTCTAGTTAAAAGACTAGTCCAGTTACAAATCCAACAGTCCATAAAAAGGTTTGGTGTATAATGTCTTAAAGTTTATTAGTCTGGTCTTGCTAATTTCAAGTCTGTAACAGAGAACCTGAGGGACAGACTGCAGTCAAAGGTTTGGGGGTTTTCCCCCACTAAAAAATTAATAGATTCTAAGACCAAAAATGACCAACATTTTCATTCAAAATGACAAACACAGACCACAGAGTTTTTCATAGCTGAAAATGTATTATCTTGTTTCCATCTTCAACCCCAAAATGAGAAAAGTCCACAAAATCTTTCTGTATACATCATAACTGAGGAGTATGAGTCTGACTCTTGTGCAAGATCATTAACAGCGTCATTTCATTCCTCAAAAATTATTTGGTTGTTGCTTTTGCCATTTGATACTTATACAGGAGTATGTACTGTATGATCTGAAAGATGCACCAGGTGATAAGATAAAGAACAGGGCAGGAATGTGTCATAGACTGTAAAATATCTTGCTAAGTCATTCTCAACTTATGCTTTGTTATATGTCTTATCTGAGATAGGAGTTTTAAGATGGGTATTGAGAATGGATTTAGGATTTTGCTTACAAGTTTATCTCTTCTCGTAAGGGATGATGATGGGAAAAGAAAAATAAAATATTTTTGGAAATTGTGCAGTTGAAGCTGATATTATTAAGGCAAAAGAAGATGCAGTCATGTGATAATATAAGCATTAGGTCTAAAGTTTTGAGGGTTATATAAATGAAAATGGAAGTTAATGGGAAGACATATCGGGAGTTGATTCAATTAAGTAATGAACCAGGAAGATAATTTCATGAGGATCAGTTTGAGAGAATAAGACTTGCAGGCACTGAAACCAAAGAAGAGATTATCAACGAGCAAGATACTTAGACTTTTGTCAGTCATTTTGGAGGTGATTTGCAGGAAGAAACAGTCCAGTTTACTATCCAGCCTGAATCTGAAAGTTAAAGTGGGATGTTCCAAGGATGAAACCAATATTATGGATTAGAGTATCAGGGAAGACAGTGGTGCTGTTAGCTGTGTTGAAGTAGCAAAGAGAAGACTTCAACACAAAAAAAATAGAGTTCATCTCGGCGATGTTAAGGTCATGTCTGGACACTTGTGAATAAATTTTAGAAAGGCAGGATTACTACTCTAACTTGGATGGAAGGAATCCAAGTTAGAGATGTGTATTTATGAATCATTAGGGTAAAAAAAGATATTTATTGCCCTGTTTATAGGAGAGAATCTCCTCAACTGCTGGGACAGAGAGATAAAGGAAGTGTTGATGTTTCAGTCTGGGGTGCCTTGCAACTGAAGAGGAAAAGGGGGGGGGGGAACCACAAACCATCAAACAGGGAAAAGAAGCAGTATGTTGGGAGAAGAGAGGTTTTCCAAAGGAAAGACATAATCAGCAATGTCGAGGGCATGCAACATGCAAAGCACAGTGGTGGAATAATTGTTTTGAATTTTAGCCAATAAATCTATAGAGAGCTTGATAAGAGTAATGTATACATGTGTAAGCTAGACTCAAAAGCATCTAGAGTGGACTTAGAGCATTAAGACAGCACATTTGCTGGTTTGGGAGGTAAAAGTGGGAAGGGAGAAGCAAGAAGGGAAGAAATTAGAAGGAGAAATGTAATCGGTTCTACGCATACATAATGGCAGAGACTGAAACATAATTGTCCTATCAGGGGAAGTAATTTGAGGAAAATAAGAGGCTAAGATGAGGGTAAGTGCAGAGCTGGAGGTAGCTTTCTGGTGTTGATGACCTATTCCATTTGCTATAACATCTGCTGGAAGCCACCTTCCTTTGTAGCAAGAATATGTGCCAAGCCAAATAAAATAAACTCTCCCTGCAGTAATGCAGAACTGTGTTTTTTTTTGTTTGGTTTTCTTTTTTTTTTTTTTTCTTCAATTGAAATCAAGTTGTATATGTTATATATTCAAATATTAAAACAAGTACATTTCCTGCATCTAGAGAGATAGTGTTTGCAGCAGAATATAAAAATACCAACTTGCAAAAGCAATTTGCATCTCCTACTAGAAATTCATACCATCTGTTGGTAAAACAAGAAAATAAATAGTCTTTATGAAGCATCCAAAAAGTTGGCAAGTTCAAAGGATGTTGATCCATTGGAAAATAATTTTCAGAATGAAGACTTTTCAGTGAGAACTCCTTGTTCCTCCTTCAAGACGGTCCCTTGAGAGGATGTGAGCAAAAGTAAACTTGGTCTGACAGGAGGACACAGAAAACTGTGTGTTATGAGTCATTGCATATCAGTAATTGACACTTTAAATCACACCTGACAACATAGTAGAAGCTAATATAGGTTGAGTTTTAAGTTGACAGCTATATTCTGAACTAACTGTCATTTCCAAAGAATGCATCATATTTAAACATAAAGAAAACAGTGTGGTAATTCGGTGTGAAGATGATGGATTAAGATAACACTGGGCTTACTTACTGGCTTGTGAATATTTGTGATAATTTATTTATAATTCATTTATTTATAAGCAAATATGTGATGGCTTTGGGTGCTTTTAGGTAAATATCAGTCTGTATCATTTAATCATAGAAATATAAATTTAAAATTTCAAAAATAATTTTAAATTAAATCATGAGTTCATAAAAGTTGTTACTCTATGCTAGACAGTATATTTTTTTGATCCTTTAATAAAGAGGAAATGGGAATCACAGTAAACTGAAAAGTATCCATGGGACATGTCTTTAGAAGTGCTTTAATGCCTTATGTAGTATATTTACATCTTGCACTATTTTCACATGTTTATAATTTGTTCAAATCAAGGCCAATTTCTTTATAATGGCAATGGGTACATCTTCTCACCGGTGGTTGTTTACATTGCCAATCTCAGTTATTTGCCCTTGTTGCTATATTCTTCTTGCTCTTCCTGGACTCAAAATTTGCTGGCATGGGTTTTTTTGGCTAAAAATAGCTAAAATATCTCAGGACACAGATTGGGCCTACAGACCTTCAAAAGGAAAACTGAAAATATTTTTGTAATCTAACTTCAGTAGCCGTTGTAGTCTCTCAAACATTCAAGGGAAGCTGAGTTGCATGGAAATACTTATCCATGATAAATTACTGAAAAGATTTAGCTTGGTTTCCTTAAAAAGGAAATGACAGTAGAAAATAAGCAATAGTACAAAGAAAAGCTTGAGAGCTCTTTCCTATCTCAAAGGGAAACAAAAGACAACATTTAATGGAATCAAAGGTAACACGTAAAAATTGACAAATGTATATTTATTCCTTTCAGTGAATGATGATTGTGCAATTCATTGCCATATAACATCTTTGGGATTTAGAATTTAGTAAGATTAAAAGAGACTTTGGATACCTGGATGGATAATGAGAAGAACTCATTATAATATTTATATGCAAGAAAGATTTATTTATGGCAGGAGAAAATCTGCAAGTGGCAGCGCGTAAGCAAATCTAAGTGTCTGAGATTAAGACAATGCCCTTGTGCAGGGCAGCACATAGTACCACTTATGCTTAACATGGGGACTCATTGCACTTTTTTTTTTTTTGTTTAAAGCATCTGTTGGTGGTCATTGTTAGAGGTGATAGTGGCTTGACAAGTCTAGATTTGTAGAGAAGTTCACATGTTCACCATTTTTAAATACCATAACATGCAACGTATCTTTACTGTTGTAAATTGTAAAACTGTTGCCAAACATAAAGAGCTTGTGGTATTCTCACGGTGGTTGCTCTTGGGTTTTCAGAACAGTGGTGCGACTTGGTGCATTTCCTACTTAAGTCAGTGGCACCATAACTTATATTGGGCTGTAATATTGTTTCTGTTTCACAAAAAAAAAAAAAAGAAGAAACTCTATTTAGAAGCAAAATCTGACCTGGCATTCGACATTGTAATTATCACCAATAGTAACTATACAAGGTTTAGAAGAATTTCATTAATCACAACATCATAACCATAGTGTTAAAATTTTAATACCTCCAATACTGCATTTGTAAAAGAAACAGTTTAATATTTCATTTTATTTATCCAATGCCTCTGGTGCTATGCAAATGCACCAAACTCGCTCCCACTGTACCTTGCAGACAGTTCTACAGCAAAAATCAATTATGTCCCAAATCTCTAGGTACATACAGAAACCCTAGAGTCGGGTAGAAGTAAGATTTGCTGTAAGAAAGCTATACACAGAGAGGCTCTCTAAATGGTTGCAGTTCCTGAATTCTATCATAATGTCAAAAGTGACTGGACTCATAATTGATTGGAATATAAAATTCCCTCACAGATTCTAAGTTGAATCAAAGAAAGATTCAAGTACGTTTCTCAAAATAAAAAATCTTCGATTTTCAACATTAGTATCTAGACTGTAATCTTTTGTTGTTTAGAAGTCAGGAGCAAATATGTCATTACTACTGACTTACAGGCCAAATCAATGCTGCTGTTTTTTCCTAAGCACTCTCAAAATTGTTCTAGCACTCATGCAGCTTCATTAGTGGTAGAAGCTTTTTATTCTGCTTGTTGGGGCTCTGGATTCTCCCCATTTCTCAGAGCAGTTCAAAATTACATTGTAAAAAAAAAACAAAAAACAAACAAAAAACCAGTACCTACGTATAAGATCGCACTGTTTTTAATACAAAGAGGACAGCATTGGTGACAAAATGGTAGCAGAATTTTTTTAAAACAAGGGTCTCTATGAACTTTAGGGATGAGGTCCTCTGAGCCTGAGGGTCCAGAAGCCATAGAAATTAAAACATGTCACGTTGCAGGAGGCATGGTACCAGATTAAAGCATATTGAAAGGTTGTGATAGGATGTTTGACTTCCAGGATACAACGTGTGCAGTGTGTAAACACAGTATCAGTAATAGTAATGCACATCTGAATGTGGGCTAACGTTCACTAGGTTCTATGACCTGAATGCCGTGAGTCCACATTGCTAGCAGATGGATGTCTGGTGCTGGGCTGTCTGCCAGTCCTAAGTAGCCTATGGCATGAAGTGTCAGAGCTCTTTATAACAAGTGTGGACCACTTAATATAGGCCATAGGGCACCATGGGATACATATGAAGGGTACATTTGAATAGGTATGGCCATGCCCAGTTCATCCACTCAACAGTTAGCCCATGGTAAAGGGTGGCATGAGCTCAGACTTTCTCTCCCTAGCATGCCAAAAGGCATGTTTGAACTTGTACATGCAACCTGTGCCAAAGATGAATCTTAGTCTGATCACAGAAACAAGCCCAAGCTTAAGCAGTATAAACTAAGATTACTTTACTTGTTGCCATCTTCCATAGTAGACTGCTACAAATGAGTTCCTCACAAATATTTATGAATAATATATAAAGTATCTTGACCAAAAATTCCGTGATATATTCAGACAGCATTATCGTTGCCTCTGTGTCCTTTAAAATGAGCTATCTTGTGTGAATTCATAAAAAAGTTCCTAATATTGTATAGTAGTGGTGATATTTTTGTATTCACTTTCTTCTTTCACCAGTACTGTTGGTTTTTTTTTTCAGTTTTTCCCACCCCACCCCACCCCACCCCCGTTTTAAGGTTTTCTCCCTGCATTCTGCAGCAGTTGAAAGCATAGAGTTGTTTCCACATCAGTTTGACAGGGATGAATGAGTTTGATTCATATCACAGATGTAAATTTTAAACAATATTTACTTGTTTTCTCTCGTTAGGTACAGTCACTCTTTGTCTACCCTGAGGCACTCAGAAAACAAATCTGAGTTAACAAGAGGTGTGATTTTTAAACCAGACCTCAATTTCTGCAGTGACAGCCTGATAACTGCAGTTATCTGAAATAGATATTTCCCTCCATTTCACACCATTCCTTTCTCCAAATTTACTTTAAAGTGCAGAATATCATCAACCAAGAAAGTTGAAGCATGCCCTGTTAGATTGTAACTTAACTTTTTAACTCCATTTTTTCAGGCCTGACTGAACTCAGTGACAGTCCAGTTTCCCTGGAGCTAGAGCGTTGCAAGTCTCCCACTTCAGGTAAAGGTGATTGGCTTCTCTTCCTGCAGTCTGTATAAGCCATTCATGTCATGCATCACTGTGTTTCATTAACCCCTAAGAAGCGGAGTGCATAGTTACAGTTCCAAAAGAGACGAAATTACTGGAGAAGTGCTTATTACATAGCACAATAAAATCCTAAGTCTGTTTACTTAAAGAAAAATTAAATGTACGTGGTGCATCTTGAGGTGAAGAGTATGAAAACATTTGAATTAACAACATTGTGCAGGTATATTCCTATATCCTCCTATTAGAGGCTTGTTTCTCTGTTTTCTTAAAAGGCTTTCTGACTTTTTTTTTTCAGTAGGGAGTCCTTATAATTTTATATATATATTATGCATATGTGCATGTAGAGAAAGTATTTGAAAAGCAGCACTATGGAGATGGTAAATTTTAACCATTAGAATCCACCAGTGCCTAAGTTATGTAATTTACAGTGGAAGCGTAACCTCAAATAAAAATATTAGCTTATCAACCACTCTGACCCAGCAGTGAAATCATGGCCATTTAAAAACTTATAAATGTTTCCCATTTTACCCATAGTCCTTCAGAAGGTGGAGTTCATCTCATTCCTAGAAGACTTTTTCGCAAGTGCCTAGTCTGCATTGATCTCTTTAATGTGAGTTCACTGTCTTAAAAATCGTTGCTTAGACCTGTTTTCTAGTAGCTGACTTAAATGTGATGGAAAATAAGCAGGTGTAGCTGCGATACATTCATTTTGCTTCTGGTACGCATATCACTCTTTTTTTCCTTGTAGTTTGGTAAGTATTGATAGATACTTTTCCTTCTTCCCCCCCCCCCCCAAGTTATGGTAACAAATTCCCACAAATACACTATTCAAAGCATCTGTTCTTATTTCACATATTTTACTTTATTATAACAGGACACATTAATCTTGAATGGAGGCCACTAATTAGTAATTTACAAAAAGCTGAAACTAATGAAAGTGTTTCTCTGACACATCAAGAACTAAAACAAAATAGCTGTTTTGAAATATGTATTTCCTTGCACTATTTGCAACTCAAATTCTGTAGACATGGGAATATCAAAGTGAAATAGGCTATAATAATATTGGTATAACACTAGGAGCTCAAACTCTTGAGCTGAGCCTCAGAAACGCATTATATGGGCTGTAAAATAAAACATTTTATAATTCAGTATAATTTGTTTATTGTGTGGCTCACTGGGGTTCATCTTTTCAATCTTCTCTCCAGAAACGAGCTACAAACTCTCTTTTTCTTTTTACTGAAAACTAAGAGATCACTGACTTGGTAAACATATGTGCATATGCTTAGTTTTATAATGGTAGCACCTCCTATAGCACCTTACTTTTTCTGCAGTTAGCTTCAATTTTTCATTCTGCTATTGATCAAAAATATCTATTTCAGATAAATTTAAGATTATTTGCTCCAAAGTTTATTCTGCTTTTCTGTTTTGGAGATCATTCAACAGGGAAAACATGGCATATTTATTAATGTTTCCTATTTTAGCCCTTCCATGTTGTTTTCCAAGCTATATTTGAATCTTTAAAATGTGAACTCAGGTGCAATTTTGTTGGCAGTAACTATTATTAGAATTTACTGCTGTTTAAAATAGAAGTTACTTTTACTGTGACTGATATTAGTTATTTATTAAATTAATGCAAAATTAAAATAATTTTGCTTTGGCATACCTGCTCTAAAACTGGGGAAAATCCAGTCTAATCACCTGGAGTAACTGACCTCAAAATTGCGACCTCCAAGAACTTGGGAGCGGAACTACCTTGTGCTTCTCAGCACGGCCTCCCAGCTACATCAGCCTTTGCACTGGCTAACATTTCTTTGTCATAGAACACAACTGATTGATCTGCATAGTTACGGATTCATCAAAGAGGATCCGTCTGCTTCCAGTCTTGCCTTTGATCTATTTAAAGTTCATGGTACACAGGCTCCATAATGGAAGTGTGCTGTACTCTGTAGAGTCCCATGATATCCGTGTTTGACTACAGATCTCTGCTGAAGATAGGCCAAGACTTTATCCTTCAGAAATTTAGTAGAAACAGAAATAACACTTGGCTGCTGAGTCCAGTGATTCAAGTTGCTGCCCAGCGAAGGTCCTACTGGGTATGACTACATCACCAACTGATGAGATTGCAAAGACAGAAGGAACGGAGTTTGAGTTGTTGCAATTCATTATGGTTGCCAGACCACATCAACATCAGTTCTTCACCTGGCAGTGAAGTTCATGCCAGTTACTGGCCCTGAGTATGCACAACGCATACACAAAGTGCAAACTGCTGGAGGACACTAGTCTACGTGACAAACGCCACACACATGATGGCACACTGGTGAGCAACTTCATCCTCAGTTCCATCAGAAGGGGAATGATTTGAGGAACAACATTGATGTGCTCACGTACATACTTTGAGACTCCAAGACAATGCCTAGGAAGAATCCCTCCAGCACGCTAATTGCCAATATAGATGCAAACAGCTTTACATCTAAGAGAGCCATTAGTAACTTGTCGCGGATGGAGTGAGACTGCACTTCACTCGTAAGAGAGGAGCAACAGTACTTTATTGATAGAAAACAGTGAGTTAAAGAGTGAATTAACAAAGTTCAATGGTAAATGCGGCAGTGAACAAGATTCGATGGCAAGGTACGCTTGATTATTTACTGCATAGAGGACAGGGTCAGACAAAACTGTCAGGGAGACCCTCCCGTTGAGTCATGAGGTTCAGAAAGGACGCCCTTGCTTTCTAAACTTCTCAGAGTGCGGCTGGATCCAATCCTAGTCCCAGACTTGGTCAATGGTTTATGTCTACAGGATTATATAAACGCAATCAATCCTTTATATCACTTAGCTAAGGTTTCAAAGTTTAGCATGCTATCAGTCACCTACCAAGTATCTGTTGTGGCAAGGAATCTCTCAACCTCGAGGAGTAACCTTGAGAGGCATCCCTACTCAAGGGAGATCCTGGCGTGCAGCCCACTGCCATGCAGGAGAGCTCAAAGGGCTCTTGGGCTGCTCACTATTTGTAGGGGTAAGATGATTGACTTACAGTCATATTTGCATACTGATAACTGTGGTCAGGTGGGCATATTTCTCACAATAACCAAGGGCTATTGTGTTGTTATCTGGCTCCCAAATCCACTTCGTTAATGGACGAAGCTATCACTATCAGCATCCATTAACGACTGCCCCTGGTAGTTATCGCTTAAGCAGGGATACAGGAGGTAAAGGTCAGGTTGGGTGGGGGAGCACACTGTCACATAACTTAGTCAGATTTCAGTTCCAACCAGGCCCATAAGAACAGTGTTGATAAAAGCTTCTTGGAGAAATTGAAAAATCTCCTGCCTCCTCATCTCTTGGTCTGATCCTGAACAGGTCTGATCCTGAACATTGCTTAGCCTACCTGAACCATCTCAGTTTCCCTGAAAAATTTATTTTGCCTGTAACAACCTACTGCTTGTCAATGTTTTAACCTCTGACTAAGCTTCTGCGGAGCCAGCCTAGGCCAACTCAGTAATTCAGCTTTGTTGTTTCTCTTCTCCCCTGCCTCAAATCAAAATTAGGCATTTGTATTCTATCACCGATATGAGTGTTGGAGCCCTGAGCAAGAGACTCAGTGCTGAAGAATACTCCTTTTACATGCATGGCTGGTTTCTAATTCAGTACAAATCCAGCTTCTTCCATTGAGCAATATTTTAAACTTGTTTCACAAGACTGTCTTTTCAGGTGCTCCTCCTGTACTATTTACTAAAGCATGGCTTTGCAGACAATGTAATTGAAAAATCAGTTTCCCGTTCTGAACACCTTTCAGACTAGAACATGAAATTAAACCATTTGATGAAAATTTCTCTGAAATTCACAGTGCCTCACAGAGGGTAGCAGCAAGTGAAGAAATACCAACCTTGCATTTTAAGAATGGTAGGCAGAGGAGAGGAATAATCTTCCTTAACTACTGGTATCTTATTTTAATTAAATTAGTATTTAAATACTATAGTGATGCATTTCCAGTACTGTACAGGAAGACAAAAAGTTAATAGAGCCATTTGAAAGGTTCTGCTTATTTGTGAATATTTGAGTGGTGGCAGTTTCCACTGTAAATAAAATGTATTCCAGATATAGCAATATAAATGGAATAACACTGGTAAAAATTGTGGAACAAAAAACTTTAAAAATAAAAAACCAAAACACTTATCTATATAAAGCATGTTTCATGAGAGCAGTGATGCAGCATGGCATGCCATATAATAGTATTTGATTGGCTTAAAAAAACCCTCAAATCATATAAAGAACAGTGGAGATCAGGATTTTTCGATACCATCAGAATATCTTATTCTTACTCATGCACGCCATGTTCTTCCAGTGGAGGAAGTCAAACTGCATTTTGAGTGTTGTTTGTGATTTGGAGCTCAAAAGTTAGGGCTTCATACTACATTCACTCTACAATGGCATGTAAGAGCTCAGTAGCTCTAAAACAAAATAAAAAACTCTGAGGCCTTGTAAGCACTCATAATGTAAATGGTGCTACATCCAATGTTGGAGTTAATTACTATATAAAATATTACAGAACAGTACCCATTCCAGTAAAGTTTACCTTTATTTTTATCATCTCACTAGGAAAATTTATTCAGGGGCTCTTAGGAATATAATAGATATAATATACATAATTATATAATATATATGTCCCTTGCTGCTTTAGCCATTTATATGCAGCTTCATATTGAAGCATGTAGTTGAGAATACACTGTGAGTACAAGAAAATGCATCTTTGAGCGGTCGTTTAACTTTGTTGTGTAAGATGCAATGGACAGTTTAGACTTCTTTCAAAGACCAGAAGGAAAGAATTTCATCAGTCCGTGTACAGGACAGTGACTTCTCAAATGTGTGTTCTAAAATGAAAATGCATTTGTGTTTTTTTCTTAAGAAATCACCTTCATATTGGGGGCTCGCATCCAAAATGCTTTTAAGACCATAGAGCTTAGAGAGAAGGCTATGTAAAGATTTCCACAATTGATTCCCATGAGCTTTGGAACAGGTCTCTAAAGGCAAGATTGCGAGTTTTTATACGTACTGTGATTTCCAAGTGCTGATATCCTGATTCATTCCACTGGTTAAATCCGCTGGGATTAGGCCCATGCTATGCTAATCCCACTTTCCTACATGAAATGTTTTTAAATAGCTTTGTTTCAAGAAGAATATTATTAAGTTCCTAATAGTCACTCTTTTTTAACTTGCGGATAACCACAAAGTAGCTGAAGAGGTTTGACTCAGTTTGAAAATTATATTCTTATGGAAAACGAGCAAGAAAGTAAATGTTTCAAAACATTTTGGGTGTGTGGAAAGCATAGAATGTAATTTATTTTGAAACTTGATTATTGATAACACTGCTACCATAACCATTTCTACTTATATTAAATTAAAAAGAATGTTTACTAGTCAGAAGGCAAATTAATCATTAAAGAGAGGTTAGCTCCTGCACTGTGAATACAAGGTGAATTTTATCACTTTTTCCAATATGTGAGGGGGTTTCTGATCAGGTGAATTCATGCTTGCTTAAGATCTTGAGAAGGGATGTGTATGTAGGGATTAGCAAGGAACAGGGAGCAGTATGAGCTGGCAGAGGGCAGGAAATGGGGACCTGGGTTGGGCCATGGTGTTTGGCTCAGGGGCAGCAGTGGGGGTAGCCCCCATGCAGCCCATGGTGCTTGGCTCAGGTTTCAAGGGGGCCTGAGCTCACCAACAGGGGCCAGCGGCTCCTATGGACCAGGAAGACAGGAACTAAGCGAGGGAGCAGGGCAGCTCTGGGGAGGGTGACCAGGGCCAAACACAGCCTGGTAATCACCAGGCAGGTCCAGGGACAGCGGAGGATGTCGGTCCACGAGTCCAGGTCTGGATCAGCAGGGCCATGGCCAGGCACAGGAATGGCAGCAATGGAGCACGAACTGTAGCTCAGGGCAGGGGTGAGAGTTAGGTTCAGCTTGAAAGCAGCTCCCACGGGAAAGTGCTGCCTGAGGCCACCAACGGAAGAGGGCTGTCTCTACATTGGCTCTGAGTCCCAGCAGCCAAACCTCCAGGACCTTACTGTGTACCTTGTCCAAGTGGGTATCTAAATATTAGGCTCTCAAATCCATGTTTTAGCAGAAGGAGACTGGGACTGATACTCCAAAGTATTATGCAGGCAGAAGCTGCCGAATAGGAGAAAAGCCATATGAAGTCATCTTCATTTTGAATAATATTCAATTTTCTGACTACAGTCCTGCTGTAACAGCTGAGGGGAACACACCACTGAATGTCATAGCTACGAGCGCACATTTGTTTGTTGGTTGTGCCTTGGTGTTTTCATTGAAAGACTCATAGGAACCATATGGCTATGAGATAGGTTGTCTGGTCAGGAGAACTGGGTGCTCAGCTTAGCTAGCTGCCAGACCATACCTATTAACTCTGTCTGTGCCTCTTTCTCATCCCACAGTTGGATAACTTGACTGTTTACACATTAAGCTCTTTTGGGCGGGGGCTGTCTTCCCTTGCACTGTGGCATCACAATTTCTGCTGGCTGCCTCCAGCATGAATGCAAACAAATAATGGTAACAAACAACTCTGCTAGCCTCTTGAACCTTTATACTCTACTTCACTCTTAAATTAAACTGGTTTTCAAAAGCTCTTTCTCAGCAAGATAGGTTTACATGCATGATCCTCCTTTATAATAAATGTAGACATAGTAAAATATACATGATTTAGGTACTAAAAATAGGTTACATAATAATACCCACATTCTGATCAGTTTAATAGTAAAATCTTAGTTTTACTCAGAGAAAAGTAATATGCACAGCTTTAATCACAATAAAGCATGAAAGCAACCAGCTCTTCCTTTTGTTTTTACCCTCGAAGATGTGGTCTATTGACAGTGGTCCACGCTGTGTCCTAGCACAATCATGTCCTACGCCAAAAATTTCCACATTTGGTGGTGGACATGGCGGTAGGAGTAACTCCTGGCTTCCTCAACTGCAATTCCTTCATTTCCTCATGCTCTGTGTCTCCTTTGTCTTTTAGCCCCCTACTCACCATGTCCCCTATTCTATCCCTGTACCCATAAACCAACTCATCAACTGTATACTCCTCTTCTTCCCGATCCTCAGTCTCTTCAGCATCCTGTGACTGAGTTAGATTGCAGCCTTCAGTATGGTATGCCTATTGCGTCTGTGAGCAGCTGTGGCAGCTCCCAAATCAAGCCTGTTTAGAGTCCTTCAGAGGAATCAGAAAGTGCATACTTTGCATGTCCTGTATGAGCCTGCACACAAATAGTTGGGAGCTATTTCTGCAGTCTTGCAGTTCAGACATACATACCACAATTTGGGAACAGCTGTGGCATATAACACAAGACATGTAATTCCTGTTATACAGAAACATCTGTAACATAGAAATAGAAGAGGTTAAACCACCACTTTGCAAAGCTCAAAGCCTCCATGATGACAGCACTAATGAAGCTCCTTAGTGTTAAATGCAGCTATGTTTTATAGCTCTGAAATATCCTAATCTAGATCCTAGTCTGTTAGTAGTGTCCCACAGTATTCCTCAGGAATTGGTAATCCTTTTTCAGAGGGCTGGTTGGGCCAGATGTTGTCCTTTCCTTTAAAGGACATTATATCACGAGTGATGCTGCTTTCTCTTTCTCTATAGCAAAGCACTGATTTTCTGGAGCAGTATCCTCCATTCACAGTCTGAAAGAGCGTATGACAGCTGCTCAGATAAATGGAATGTTTTTAAAAGGCTGTTCTGAAAAATCAAGCTGCACTTTGTGTGAGTGCCCAAAATGGATGTAGGAGCCTAACACTTGGTATCCAAATTCAAGAATTTTCATGTTAGTGATGTATATTTTGATGTTGGGTTGATCTGAAGAGATCTCTTTGCCTTGTCCCAAAGCATCCAGTTAACGTGACAGCTAGAAATGGGTTATTGGGAGGGCTGTGCTGGTTCTACTGATACCAAAATGTTGCTCGAGAGCCTGGAGGGCTCCCCTGCTCTTCCCTGAAGAAAGAAAGAAAAACATCTAGCATAGGTGCCAGCTGATACTTTCTTCTGCCACATTGCAGGCTTTGTAGTTTATGACACTTTACAAAAGTATACAACAGAATTTCTTTTAGGGGCTCTGTGACTTAAAATGGTAAGTGGCTGTTCGGGGCATCCTTCTGACCTAAAAGCTTATTAAATAGGAATTACAAAGGACTTGTTCCTTATATTCATATGTCCCAGTGTTCCTGTCACTGTGATACTTACCATGTGGGACTTTCTGTAGAAGTATAATAGTTAGCTGACAAATACTTCGTTGTTCATTTCTAGTAACAGACAGTATGGGTAAGGGGTAAAAGCCAGAAACCAATGGGAAAAAATACTGAATGAATGCAAAATGAAAGAACCATATTGGAAATTAAGTCTTCTGAATAATTAATAGAAGATTTCTTAAGGCATTCTTTTAATAAATTTAATGCCGTTTTGACTGCTACAAGACATGCTTCATTTCAGTTCTCTGGTGTTCATTGTTTAAAAATGTGTTCGTGTGTAAGGAAATGAAAACATTTTTGAACAGAAGCAAAATCATGGTTTTGTTGCATAATTGGAATACAACATAAAATTAAATCTTCAGTAAATTAAGTGCAATATTTTGATGTCTAGATAACACACATTATTTCATGAAGCTGCTGTATTTCGTTTCTGTGCAATCTGTCTTCCTTTCCGTAATATTACAATCGTGTGTTCTGTCTCCATTACCTGTACAACATACCCTCTCTTTTTCAAATGGTATCTTGAGGTATGATGTCATCAGAACTCATAATTTCATTGCACCCTCTTATTAAATTGGTTTCCAGGTGTTTAAATATTTGTGATATGCTGCATAACCAGCATTTGCAATATTTGCCTTAATCTCATTTGGTTTTTTTTTTATCATTCCTGTCATCACAAGGTAAGATATTGCAGCACACAGCCAAAGCTGTGTAAAGCACCATTCACTTCTTGAGAGCTGGAGTAATGTTTTTTCCAGTGCTTCTTTGTTCAGTTACATTTATTTTGCTGAATGGTGTACGTGAAAATATTTAAACCATAATTCTGCCTTCATATGCTGATTAAAAAAAACAGTGTTACAGATTTGCAACATGGTATTAACCAGAAGATGGCATGTTGTTTTCCCTCGCTCCTTTTTCTTTCTTACTTATTAACAACTGCCTTTCTCCTTTTTCTGTTGTTTCAGTTAAAGGATCAAGAAAGTTAAGTCTGCCAACAGATCTTAAGACTGATCTTGGTACGGTAGGCGAAAGCCAACAGCTTTAAACTTCCTTACATTCATTGGCAAAACATTTTACCGACTGATTCATGAAATAACACAATAACCTTGGAGGCTTTGTCTGAAAAGGCTTTCTAAAAACCACCTATTAACCCATACAGTTCTGTTGGCAGCTCTCAGCATTTTGCTCGTTTAATATTCATTTATTTTATGTAGACATATTTTGCCAGCCATTACACACTGTGTGTGTAATATTTTATTACGAAAAGGCTCCAGAACTTTTTACACACTTGAGCCATTATAACTGGTTGTCAGTGATGTTTATCTCTGCCTATAACACCCGATGCATGCGCTAGTCTATTTTCTTTATTTGATGTACAGATTTCGTGCCACAACAGTGATAAGACAGTTGAACATCTATATTTTATGGTGTCTTTGAACTTCTAAGAATTCAGATCAGAAATCAGTCATTTGTGTCTCGCTGCTCTCCTTGAGACTTACCTCAGCCAACTGTTAAGTACACAGTTTGCTGTAACCTTTTTCTCAAGTCTTTAATATTTCAGTGGAAATGCATAGTAAGAGCAGAAATGTCACCTCAAAAAAGCTAAAATGAAAATTCAACATCTTGCGTAACCCAAAAATGTTTGGGGCAGATCATGCCCTCTTAAATATCCACATAAAGGGGATTGCTCCTGGCATTTGGGTTGGAATGTGTGGTTCACACACAGATTTGAATAATTGTCTTTAAATATTCTCAGTCTCAAGGAGTCCTTTCTAGTTTTGCTCTCATGGGAAGTTTCTCGTGTAAGATGACTGAAAAAGCCATGTAGCCATGCCTCATTATTTTGAGTGTCTTTTTAGAGATAGAAATTAAAGTTGGATCACATCCTTGCATAATGCAGCTGAACTTAATTTCTGTCACTAGGAATCATGTGCATGTATTAACCAATGTAGCACTGTTCCCCAAGGCAAAAGTCAGGGGAATAAATATGTCTTCCACATTACAAATGACTGAGGAACTTGCAAAACTTCTAATAGCTCCTGATAAAGATTAAGTAAATAAATGTTGAAAAATCATTGGGAAATTCAATCCAGATTGTGCAGATTTCAGTGTACAGAGTGATTTAGTTGAAATAACTTACTCCATCACTAATAGTGATGTTAGAGAAACTAGGAACGTAGGAATACACCAAAAAAAAAATTTGGAGTGGAAAATTGTAATACCTATAATACTCCACAAAGGTAAAAGGAGTGATGTAGGCAGCTATAGACCTGTAAAATTAATATTTATCACTAAATAAATGGGCAGCTATTATCAGGGAAGGTGAATACTTAGAGTATCAAAATAGCCATAGGGTAGGACCTAAGGCTAAACCATATTCTACAGGTCAGACTTCTTTTTGTTAGTATTGTTAAAAATACATAATCTTGAAGGACACATAGCATGAAATAGATTTAGATCCTGAATCATTACACAAGAAAAAGATAAATTTGATGTGTAAAAGACTGGATTTATAGGTTTTTAGAAATGCAAGAAACAAATCAATGTAACTAGAAGTGGTGAGGGCTTTACTTTATAATATAAAAAAGTTGCATACCAGAGAAAAAGCCTTGCCATCAGCTTTGCTGTAATCATGCTGGGAGCTGGACAATATTGTAAGCATTGCCTAGAATATATTGACAAATTGAAGGCAGATTTATGTTAAAAAAATCAACCAAAAAAGCCACAAACCCCCCCCACAAAACCCCAAGGACTGGGGAGCAGGACAACTGTGTACAGAAGGAAAGCTGTAAAAGTTAACCAAATTCAACCTAAGAGTGTAGGAGGCATGATGATCCATCTTAAATGTATGACATATGTAGGGAAGTTTGAAGATTAATGGAATGCATAATCCTGTCTGTGATTTTGATTTCAGAACAGTCATGTTTCTACCATTATTCTATTTACCTGTACTCATTATTTTTTAATAATGTAGAACAAGTTAAGTATAAACTAAAAATAAGTCTAAGAAGGTCTATTTCAACATCTTGCAGAAACTAGTGGAACTCCATTAATTTCAAAAGCTTCATACACACTGAAAGGTATTACCAAATTTTCACTTAAGCATTCTGTTTGCTGTTACTGCCACAGCTATTGGGTGCTCTGTACTCATATTACCAAGGAGCCTAGTGGATTGCTAAGGATAAAGCATGTGGAAGCAGCATTCAATGTGTAAGCTGGCAGATACTCATGGCTAATCAACTGCAGAGGAAGGTTTAAAAAAAAAAAACAACCCTGAAACAAAACAAAAAAAACTTGTTTCAGTTCTCCTTCATGACTGTCTTAGAAGGGCAGAAGATTCCTGTTAATTGTTCTAGCCATTAAAACTGTGCTGAATTATAGATTGCTCACTTCACCACAGGCTGGAAAAAGTCTCTCTTTCTCAATGTATGGAGCTACATTTAAATGAGAGTTCCTGGAAAAGGTGAAGACTAATGTCTACATTTCATTTACTTCTGCTCCAAAATGTCCTGGATACACTGGCAGAGCTCTTAGAGATTATTTATCCATTGTTTGGCTGTTGCCTGAGATTGCACCCATAGTCTGAATATTCAAGGGATAACAATACTCTCTGGCCCACACTTCTTTTAAAGATATTCAGGTCACCACTTTCAAAAGATAAGATATTGTATATCCATCCCATTGGCTCTGGCTCATAACTTTCCATAGAGTGCTGATACATCGCCTACACTCAGCACCGAACTGCAGCTAATTGGGAAATACATTAGCATTTGGCACCTTACAGTGCTTCTCCCTTCCTAGGATCTGGCTCATGTAATGTCCTTCCTTTCACTTTGCTTTGAATTGTAATAGTAGAGGTTAAGTAGAAGTTAAATTTATTTCAGGTGGAGATGCTGCCAGGACTGAGAATTGCTTGGGGAGTAGTTTGCTAGCATTTAAGGGAATAATGTGTGATCTGATGACTGAGGGTGTTCTAGTTAAACCTTGTCAGGATTTTCATGACTTAAAGGTACTTTGGGACTCCATTTTGACCTTTGTACGACTGATAATTTAGTTGACCTCAGCATTTTTATTTTGATGTAGTGATTATTATCTATCCCTGCTGAAGAACTTGTCACCTGTGGGTGCCATGTCTCCAGACAGAAACGTGAGAATATGCCATATGTGGGGATACAATGAAACTTTTTGATAGTTTTAGCTACTGCAGATCATGGTAACCCAATGTTTATTTGAGTTGGCCGGGAGGAGGATGTAACATTGCATATACTGTACAGTTTCCCTATTATCCTTCGGAGGCCGCTCTGAAGGATAGTATCTTTATTTTTGAAGCTAATACTGTTTCCCAAAGTTTTCTGAAAAGATCATCTACATTTCCATGCACTGTCGCAGTGGAATGAATTATAGGGATAATCCTAATCTAATTTAATCAAGTGGAGAATCTGGGATGTAGCCAGACGTATACAACTGCTTTTATATGAGAGTTTTCTAACTTTGCTTCACCAGCCACTTTAAGCATTAGCTTGTATTTTTCTTTTAGGAAATATTTCTGATCATTTCACTAAAAGCTTTCAAAGTGTCCAGGTGATCACAGGGAGCTAGACAGAAGTCCTAACTAAAGATAGAGATACTCGGTAACTGCTAATTTTCATTTAATTCCTATGAACAGATGGTTTCACTGTATGAATTTATGCTATCACCTAGACTTTATTAGCCAAAGAACAAAAGAAAATGCAAATAGACACAGACATCTTTTGTTACTTTTCGCTAAACTGTGATCTTCAAAAGATTAATATAATTTCCTATGCTTTCTGCAGATATTTACAAGCAGTGAATGAATTCTTTACCAGGTCAGAGATAATGTCTCCCATTTTATACAGCAGTGAAAAACTAGACAAAGTAGCAAATAAGCTCAGTTTTTTCAAGGATTTGAGAAATGTCTTCTGATGCAGAGGCCCAAAAACTTTAATTCTGAAAGTTGGCTTCATAAAACACAATTGTAGGGGTCAGACAAAGGAGCTTTGGTTATAACTCTGTATTCCATTTTGTCCATTTTGTACGAGGTTTGTGGAATCTGTTTGATTTTTCTTTCCTTAAAGATTTCTGCGTACCATAACAGAATTATAATATGAAAACATCCACCATTTGATGCCTTTGTAGTTCATTGCAAAGGAAGTGTTACTTCCTGGATGCTCCCAAGCCTATGGAACAGTACCTGGATATGGTAAAGAAGACCTCATTTTTATTTTATGGATGAGCTGTGGGGTTACAGCAATTCTTGCTTTACCCTTTCAAAGTAGTTTATAGCAGACACTAGGCACTGGCAAAATTCTGAAGCTTTAAATCTGTTTTTGCTTACTGCTGCATTGGACAAACTGGTGGATTTTAAGTGGAGCATTCTGTATTAGTTTTTTCTGGCTCTGGATCTGTAATTCTGTTTACAATGCCAAAGAACATTTCAGAAAATTTGAAATTACGAGAGTTGCTTTCCTCCTTGGTCTGACATTTTTAGAAAAGGCAATTCAGACATCCAACTTTAACAATGCTTTTCTTGAATTACTTGTCAATATACATTGAAAATGATATGTATTTTTACATGTAAAGGATTTTATGGACTGTCCAATGTGTGTCTCCTTCCAGAAGGGTAGAGTAATTTCTGTTCACTTTTCGGTCTGAAAATACCATTGGGGAATTGAGAAATCATCTGAACTCTGCTTGTAGTTAGAATCATAGCATAACTAAGGTTGGAAGGGACCTCTAGAGATTGTCTAGGCCATCACCCTGCTCAAAGCAGGCCTAGTTAGACCAGGTAGGTCAGGGCAGTGTCCAGTTGAGTCTCGAATACCTCCAAGGACAGGGGGTCCACAACCTCTCTGGGCAACCTCTTCCAGTATTTGATCATCCACACAGGAAAAAAGTTTTTCCTAATATCTAACCAGAATTTCCTGTGTTCCAAGCTGTGTCCTTTGCCTCTCATCCAATCACTGTGCACCTCTGAGAAGTGTCTGGCTCTATCTTCTCCATATATCCAGATCAGAGAGTTGCAGACAGCAATAAGGTCTCCCCTGAGTCTTCTCTTCTTAAGGCTGAAAAAAAAACCCTAGTTCTCAGCCTCTCCTC
The DNA here is from genome assembly GCF_000699145.1 of Aptenodytes forsteri. Classification (NCBI taxonomy): domain Eukaryota; kingdom Metazoa; phylum Chordata; class Aves; order Sphenisciformes; family Spheniscidae; genus Aptenodytes; species Aptenodytes forsteri. The sequence goes on from NW_008796114.1 coordinate 279,263, forward strand.
ATGTGTGCCAACTCCCTTACCGGCTTGGTGGACCGCTGCTGAACTCATGCCTGTATGTCAATATCTTACTTGTAATGGGGAGCCCAAAACTGAGCACAGGACTTGAGATGCAGTCTGACAAGCACCAGATAGAGGGGAAGGTGCTGCCTATGCTCTCTCGCTGATTCAGTGGAGGATGCAGTTTGCCTTTTTTGCTGCAAGTTTGGTCACTATCAAGATGAAAAACACTGTGGGTTGGACTAAAGGCTTTCACTTCTACAGAAATGGTTTTAAACGTGTGGCCTCTCTGCAATTTCACATTTTCAGGTTTGGATTTTGATATTCTGTAGCTAGGACCCTACTAGACAAAAGTTTCCTTCATCTGCTGAAGGTCAGGTGTATGACAGCACCAGTTTCTTCCTTAATTAAATAAGAGAAGGTTTATGGTCAAGTATTTTTAAAAGAGAACCTATGTTAACGGATATATTAGCACTCTGCCAGTCCAAATAACCAGAACAAAAAAAAAAAAAAAGGGCAGCAAGAGCTGATCAGTAGGTTAACTCTGTCAACTATTACAGTGTAATAGGCATGTGCTGTGTGGTTATATTTCAAATGCAGAAAGGGGCTGTGTTCTGACATCTAATGCTTCCAGATTAAAAACAAAAAACAAAGAACAACTGATCTATATGGGAGATTTAACAAGCAAGTAGTTTAAAGGAAAGGTAAGTGCTTAAAATTATCAAAATGATACCGTAACTAAAATGTTTATAACTGATACAGTTAATGTAGTCACAAAGGAAAGGCGGTAAAATTTGTTAGCTGAAACAACAAAACAAGCAGTAAAGATCATCATACATTTAAGAGTTGATAATAACAAAATGATATGCAACTGTTAGGCTCACAATGTAATAGATACTCACTGTTCCTAAGTTCTCTATTTTTGCTTAAAGAAGAGTTCCTTACTGAGGACTCTTAAAGGTAAGTCATTTTCCACTCCTTTCAAGCAACGCAAAGACATATGTAGTATTCTTCCATTCTGTGGTCTCTGTACACTTCTCAGGTTGTAATACTCTCCAGCAGTCAAAATCTGGGGCTACACATAGATTCACCAGACCTGCCTGGACCCAGAGGTCCTCTATAGTAAGTAACTTGGATTGGGATTGAGCTCTCACACAGACTGCCATCTGTAGGCAGAGACTCGGGCGTGAGACAGATAGTCCTATCACCTTGTTTGGACTTAAAGCAGCACCCAAAGTCTTAGTAACTGACCTGTGTGTACAAGCAGAAGAATGTTTAGAAAGTAATAATTTTCCATGTATAATTATTTTGACAACAAAGTGATAACAAAAGAAGGATAAATAAGAACTCTAAATCAGAAGTTGTCAACTATAAAATCTGGTTTTGCAACATTAAAATAAAAATGAACAATTATTACTAGTTTATTTATTACAATAACCTGGTATGAAATCTGTCAAAAATCTACAATGCATAATGTTAACAAGTTTGGAAAAACTTGGATTTTTTTAGAATTGTTTGATTGCTGCGTAAAAATTATGTGTAAACTTAATTATATTTGGAATGCCTTATTTGACTATGTCTGTGCCTTTTTCTGTTGAGTATTTGCAAGCAAATTATTTATATGTTAGCATATATGGAGTGGTGCTAGCTCAATTATTTCAGACATTCTTACCTCTAGTTAAAAACAATGCTTTTTGGAAAAATCAGGGGAAGAATCTCAGGAAGAATCTGGTTAGAATAGACTAAAACCACTTTTGTTGTAATTATCTTACATTTTGTTCGTTCATTTCAGAGGGAAAGGTGGAGTTTTGTTTAGAAAGTCTCTAGCTCATATGTGTCATGATTTATTTTTGTCATGTTCAAGTTGAAAAAATGTTTCCAGACCAACCTCTTTGAAGAATTTTTCATTTTCAAAAACAGAGAATTAAACCCAGACTTTTCCATCTTGAAAATGCAGGTGCAATGCTACTAATAAGGGTGCTCAGGACTAGTTGTTGATATCCTAGGTGGTCTTGTGGTTCATCCACTCTATTTGCATGTTTCAGTGTTGTCCTCTGTGCAGCTCAGGACGTATCATGTTTCATGCTTATGTTTCAGAATTAAATCAAGTTTTCTGTGTTTTCCTGTTCATTGCACAAACCATAGCAACAATTTATGTTACGTTATTCTGTTGAGGGACACTGAGTGCTGTATACTTTTTGAGACAGTCAGTCCAGTAGTGTGGTGTTATACGATCACTAGAAATTCAGCAGCGGAATCTGAGGAGCAGAGTTAGATTCAAGTAGTCCAAAATTTTCCCACTGTTCTCAGGGAGCAAAGCTAGATTTATTTTTAGATTTGCACTGCCAGGTTTGGGTTTTCAGATATGATAATGTAGAAGTGATGTTATGATATACGGTAATATATTCTTAGTGTTCTTCATTTGGATAGTGTTTATTTTGTATTTTGGTTTCATTGTTCATAATCACAGGCAAAAATACTAGTTTTAAAAGGGGCTCTGTCAGTGACAACACACTTAACATTTTCAACCACTTCACAGTATTTTATTTCTCTGAAAAATAAATCTGTTCATCCTGCTTTCAAAAAAATGATGATATCTAGGATCAAGCACAGGATAGGAGTTCATTACCGTGAGAAGAATGCCATTATATTACACAGGCAGTATATTACAATGACAGCACGTTATACTCTTAGCGTGGACCTAAATGTACTAGCAGTATGTCAATAAGCAATTCATCCTTCCTCTTCAAACTGATGAAGACATGATGGTAAATGTACAGTTTTGCTGGCGGTACATCTGTACTAACCTCTTCTGCTAGGGCTCACACCTCCTCTCCTCCCTGGTTGACAAAACTGCACCAAGAGAAAATCGTGATCCTGACTTTGTAAGGGATTTTCTTTTAAGAATAATTTGTTAAAAGTTCAAGGTGTCAGCCTATATTCTCACTAATGAATGATCACACTACTTTTACACAAATTTTGGTTGTTTTACATGCAAACAAACCTGAGACTGTTCTTCGGGCTATTTGTACAGTTATGAGATCTCTTTTTTCCTTGATTCAAAAGTGTATCTCTTTTCTGTGTAAAGAAAAAAGGTTAGTCACACCCATAATTATTACCCAAAATCTAATTTATTGATAATACACAAAAATCCCCCATGGAAACAGATGGACTTTTCCTTCCTTTAACAGCAGAGATTGTATTCCTCAACATTTGTTGAGGAGATTCTCTGGGACTCATTTTTCAGGTTCTTTCTGCTCCATATTAAAGCATCTCTCTCTGGTCCTCTTGCCTGCTCTTTTATTGATTACTTCCTTACAACTTAGGATGATATTATAATGCTTCTAATTAGTTGTATTTAAATTCCTCTGTTCTCAACCTCTCTCAGATTATTAGTGCTTTTTGGTTTTCAGCTAGTTTTTCTGTGTGAATTTATCCCTTTGTTTGAAAAAAATGGTTGGTCTTTTTATTTGTTATGCCTAGTCTAACACAACTTTCTAGGCAGCAACTGCAAATGCATGTTTCTCCTTTCTTACTGACATTTTTAGTACATTTGGTTTTAACAGGGGCTCAGCTTTTCACGGGTAAATCATTGGTTCCTTTTGCTTTTTGCAGTGGTCACCAAGTAGTTTAAAACAGTTGTATGACAAGGCAGGTTGTGTAACATATACATGTTACTGTGTGTAAACTAAAATCAGCATGTGTATATATAATATGCTTCCTGTCTGTGTAATACTCCTTGAAAAAATTAGATTAAATTTGAGATTCTCCAGCAGGCTTGCTGTTGTCATGTTGCACATTACTGAGAGATGCCTTCTGAGAGATGCAGTTTCATCAAGTTCACAGTAACTAATGTTACTACTTCATGTACAGTGGAGCTATCATGGCACGGTAACTAAGAAATAAATTTATCTTGATATATTAACATTCATCTTTTCCTTGGATACAATACAAAACAAACTGCATAGGATACTTATATACAGACTCTTAAAGACTAATCTAATCCTCAGATATAAATAACCTGACATTTAAAATGAAGGCAGAAACTCCAAGCTTGTCCTTACCTATAGTATTGAGCTTCCATAGGTTTGAATAGAAATACTCAGTGTGCTTGCATAAGTCTGAATTTTTGTTATGCTTATTACCTGCTGTTTACTTAAAGTAGTAAGTATAAATTACCTGCTGACCAAAAATAATTCAGTTATACCTGTGTGTGTATCCTTTCATATGTTGAGGGGAAAGTTGTGTTCAGTAATCCTTCTCATGTTGCCTCACCCAGCATGAGAGGAAGAAAAATATCACATGAATGTTTTATAGTCCAGTCCAACCCACTCTGAACTCGGATCTAAGCCTTGATCAGTGGATTGTTGTGGTTTAAAGACCTGTTGGCAGTAACGAAGAACAGACAAATATAGGCAGAGTTTAAAGCAGCCATGTTTTGTTTCTCACCCCATCAGACAGCAGCATGTGCTGTGCTGATTGACCATGGCCTCTAGCAGGGGTCCAAGGACTTAGCCTCATATCTTTAGATCTGTAGCAGACAAATCAATTGTTCAGCAGCCAGTTTCCTTAGCGGTAAAATAAATCTATGTGGTATATAAAGAATAAAATACTTAGCAATATTATGGCTAGTTTTATAATTATCCCAAATAGTGGCAGGGGGGGGGGGGG
>NW_008796114.1:284086-306386 GCF_000699145.1 Aptenodytes forsteri
GGTAGATGCCTGTTTCATGCAGCTTCAAGTCAGGTAGGGAAGATGTCTAGCTCTAAATTCTATCCTGTAGTAAATTACACTTGCAGTTCTTTATGAGAGCAAAAAGGAAAGATAGTTTTCAAATTTATTTGGTATCTGTTAGGAGACACATCATCAGTGCTACCAGCAGTATCTTGATAAATTGCCTGCTCACATAGGTCAACAAAATGCTGTGGGACCTGCAGCTGTAAGAACATGTACCAGTTCTATGTCCCTTGTTTTTTCAAAGTATACCTTAAAGATATGGTGAGTTACTCTTACATATACATGCTGGGTTGATAAAACAAATAAGTAGTTATTCTCAGAAGATTTGATTCAACCCATTCTTAAATATCAGAGCATACATCTCTCCTATATCCTGAATTTCGGGAGCTGGCACTTTACCTAGCATTTTTTGCATTCACTTTCCAGATCATGTGAATGGTCACTGTACAAGTCCAACGTCCCAGAGCTGCAGTTCAGGAAAACGACTTTCCAGTGCAGACGTCTCAAAAGCAAACCGCCGAGGGCCTGGAAGGCCCCCCTTCAGAAAAGCACAGTCTGCAGCCTGCATGGAGATTTCTCTCCCAGTCACCACAGAAGGTGGGTGGCAATTAATATTTTGCTAGGTATTCATGAATTTCTCACTGGGTGTGAAAGCAAATAAGTTTAGCATGATCCTTGTCCTAGTCATTGCCCTGAACTGCTGTCTTCATCTGACTGTTTAGAATTAGAACAACCCCTGTGTGTTAGTGTTGTTACTAACAAGCCTGCTCCTGAGCTCTGTGCTGCCTAGGGATGCGGTATGCTGAACCTCACTGAACTCTTACAGCCGTCCCCTTGCCTGTATGGATTGGGTGCTTCATTCCAGAAAAGCGATTGTTCATAGCAGCTTCTGTACAGTTATTGTGACAGCTAGTAGTACTAACGTTTTAAACTCTCGTTGTCTCTACTTATCAAGTCTGAAAATGAGTGAGATATTTTTAGAATGTGAGTTCAGGCTTTGCACATATTTATTGGTACTGAAGACTTTATAAAGTTCCACAATCCCTGGCCACCATTTACGGTAAAATTATAGCCCATAATCTAATAAGCATTTTGTATTTATAATAAATTTCTTGCTTTAATGCTTGAAAACAGTCTTCAGATCTTGACTCTGCACTCAGGTAGATCTAGATTAAACTGAGATACAAAGTGGACCACTCATGGCAATGCATTGTGCTTAAAACTTAGAATAAGCCCATTTTAATTTCAGCAGTGCCAGCTATTTCACTGCAGATCGCAGTGAAGCATTCAGCTGACGTGGTTTTCTTCAATCTTGATAGTGTTCCCACTCTGCTGTTGGTATCCTTGACCCTTGTCTCCCAGGCTTCCAGCTCCCCCACATTCCTGCAATTCATTGTTTGTGCAGAAAAGCTTCAGTCTATTAAAAACTGAAAAAGCATAGCAATAAAATAAATAGTGTAGGACTGTAGTGTTGGTTGTATTCAATTTTAGTAATAGGTAAAAATTTAATAATATTTAAACAACAGAAATGACAGGGTTTAATATTTTAATAATGAAATAATTAATTTTAACAATTAACTCTTTTAAAAATCCAGGGTTTAATTTTAATCAAGTTGCAGAATAATTTCCTAAGTGCCTTAAGAGATAATAACCTCCTGTGGCTATTGTCTGGGCTGTAGCATGGCCTGAACCCCCCATGATGCTGTAAGTGATAGGCAATCGACAGCACCATGACCCCTAGCCCTCTGTCTTGCAAGGAGCATTTGTATCCTAACCTGCCCACCTGCAAAGGTGTCTGCACCACAGAAGTTCTTTACAGCTGGAACCAGTACTCCCTAATTTTGCTGATTGTTAATGGAGACTGAGTGATATAATTCCCCTTGCTCTGAGTGTCTAACTTAGTATTTTTAAATGCAAATACCTTTGTAACTAGTGGCAAATTGCAAGAATCTTGATTTTTTTTTTTTTTTTTCCTTTATGATAACATAAAATAGATTCAGCCTTTCTTCTGACTACTGTGGGGATGACACAATGGAAAAATAGTGTGTGAGTCCCTGTAAGAAAACATCCTAATTTGGCACAGAGAGTTCCAAGATTATGTTCTTGACTGGAATGGAGCTGATACCCCAAAGACTGTTGCAGTGTCCTCTAGCAGCTCCTTCCATTTGATTTAAGAGCAGTATTTACCTACATTCACCCATGTGACACAGAGCAAAGCATGGTCAGAGGCTCTCCGCAAAATATCTGCGCTCACTGAAGGTCTTACCATCTTCCAGCTATATCATTAGGTCTCTGGTAGAAGTCACCTCCCGTTGCCAGAGGCTATCACACCAGAACAGATACTGGTGGAAGAGGGATCCTTTGAGTTGTCCCTTTCTGCTTAAGTACAGAAACATTTAGCTTAAACAGCTTTCTATATTGGGTTACATTATCCAACTCCCTTTGCACTAAAGCAAATGAGAAGTGCCCACGCGATCTATTTTTCTGACTTTACTAGACAAGTATTAACCTTCTGTAGAGGAACAAGGTCAAAAACTTGGGAGTAGTGACATTTCAACTGACACTGCTGTTTCTTCAGTGACCATCCAACCATCTCTCCTTTAGGAGGATGTTACAGTGTCATGGACTCTTCAAAGATTACATCATAGGCTGAACAGCAAAAATGTTAAATCACATTGTAGGCTTCCTAGAACGTATGACAAAGTGTAATCTTCAGCAGTCAGTTATAAGAAGTAATCCTGTTTAAATAACACACCTACTATAAATTTCAGTTTTAACTTGCATTAATTAATGGCTCCTTTGTGAACATTGTACTAAAGAAGATTTACAGAGCTCTGAGGTGTTTATAAATTCCTGTGCATAAAGGCAGTTTTCATTTGCATAATCGCCATTTTTTCCTCCACGTTAGTTATTGATGATGATCATAACATAACCCTTTCATCTACTTTTATGCGCCGCACAAATATGGTAAGTACCATTGTCTCATCATAGCTCATGGCGGAAAATATATCACCGCACAGTAGTTTCTATTGCTGTGTGGTTTTCTTCATCCTATGTAGGATGGAGCATTCTTCTGGAAATCCTGTATGCAGATACTGCTGCAATATCGGCACTACATGTACATAACTGGGCCATGGTACTACCTAATTTTTTTATGCTTCTTGTTTTCTTTTTCCCTCCCATCCTCCCAGAGTAAGTAGGGTCACTTGCAGGCAGAACCCACAAACCCCTAAGGTCCCACTGACCCTTGTGTACAAAACATTTAGTAATACAGTGATACTTTTGATGGCATGATGATGCTTTCTGCATATCCATATCATGAAAGATTCAGTTTCTATTGTTCCTAACTAATTATAATACCTATCAAGTTTAATATTAAAGTATATCTCTTTCTAGAGATAGTCATCTAACTTCCTTTCAGGGACATGGAGTAAATTAAAGTAAGTGACATAAAAAATCCCTGTTTGAAAGTATAAGTGGTGTCACTTAAATGGTATTACAACTCTCAGTAAGGTCAGTGAAATGGCTGCTGCAAGAAAGAGCCAGACAGTCTTTAGAGTAATTTATATTAACATGTAATATGATGGAGCACAGTTTAGGTTTGTCCTTGAGTGAGTGGGTTTGTGTACCAGTCACCTTTCAGCAGGTGTACAGACTAAAATATTTTTCTGATTATTTCTATACTCTCATTAAAACAAAGCCATCTGTCCAACTTGTCTAAGCTTTCTTTTAGATGCCTGTGCTATTAGTCTTTTGACTTCTAGCTCTACTATCTGATCTGTCTGGAATGACTGACATTCCACCGTTCTTCATGCATCTTGAATTTCTAGACATACGGTTTTGGCAAGTGGTTTGATTTATTTCTGAAGTTTTTTATACTAGATATATGGTGCAAGGTGGTGTGATCCTTGAAAGATTCTTAGGCTGGCGGTCTGGCGGTAAGGAGGAAGGTGAGAGGGAGAAGAGATGAGAAGTTCAAAGATTTGAGAAAGAATATACTGAGAATAAACATTCTCTCTAAAATGTGGGACTGGCTTTGACCAAAACCTGCTGGTTGGGCTGTTCCAAAATAAAATGAAAAAATCCTCTCTGTACTAAGAATTTATTGGCTACTTAGTAGTATATTCTGCAATAAACAATAGATGTATTCACAAGAATTTTTTTTTTTTATATTCTCATGTGGTGAATCAAGATACATATTTTATGTCCTTGATAGAGAGGTAGTATTTCAGGTTAGTATTTGGCAGGATTTTATTATTCTACCTGAGTAGAATTTTGATTACAGATTGCTATCTCAGTAGTGTTAAGCACTCTTTATACGTTTTAAAAAAAAAAGCCTTTGTGTGTGGGTAGATGGTTCTTACCTTTTCCTAAGCCTGTCTCTGAGGCACTGATAACACTTGGAGATTTTTAACAATGCTTCCAGTTCCTGCTCTTTACAAACTCTTCTAATTGATTTGATTAAAAAGATAATACATTTTGGTGACTAATCATAAGATATCTAGTAGAATAAGAAATCCAATCTGAGAGGGGAAGACTAATTTAAAAATCTACTTATTTAAATCTGATCTTTTGGTACAATAGGAACTGTATTTCCAGCATTTTCATCAAGTGTATTTTCAAGCAACTTTCACACAATAAATTCTTCTGACTTCATTCCTGTTAGCTGATTGTCAAAATTTTGCTGATTCTTACCTCTTTACACATGCAGAAGGATTGCTGATATAGAAAAGCATTTTTGAAGAATGTCTTTGCAATGATGAATCATAGGAAGAAAATGGAGGGAGGAGGGAGTGTCTTGTTTTCTGCTGGTCAAAATATTGCAAACTGTTCAGTTTCATAAAGTGTTGATATTTCTTCCACACTCATAGAAGAATAATTCAAAAGCCGAGTAAAGGCAGAGGAGTGGTGTCTATGCTTGCATGGTTACTGTTACTGTTTAAACCTATGTCTTTCCCAGTATCCTCATCTAACATGGAAAAACTTGAAAAGCTCTAAAGCTTTTTAAACCCAAGTAGATTTTATTCCAAGCTAAAGATTACTGCAATTTCAGTTTCAAAGCCTGGTATTTTTTTTCCCAAAAAGACCACTGGAATCTACATCAAATAGCTTGTTATGGTTATATTTTTGTCAATAATTAGCCAGACATTTAATACAGCACTTCTCAAATACCATTTATGCTATTTAAAATGTTATATATTGTCCTGTATTATCTTCTGGTTTCATAAATGCAGTGTTTTCACAGCTATACTAATAAATTCTGTAGTTGTTTAATATTCTGTATCTAACTTTAGCAAGAAATCAGAATTTTACAAGTTCTTAATAGCATATTATTGATTCTAAACAATCTTGTTTTCACATACTTTTGAGTAAGCTGTTTCTTCCTTGCAATAATATAAGAATTTATTTGCATTACAAACAAAACCACAAACATAGGAAATTCCATTGTTGAACTTCCAAATTCTAAACTTCTTCTAGTCTTTTTTGACCAGAAGTTTTTGAGATTTTTAGGAGTTAGTGATTACATTTCTTTGATAAGGCTTTCTTGCACAGGATATAAACTACATTTTTTTTATTATCAAGTTAACACTGTGCTTTTAAATATCAACAGCAATAAAAAATAGACATGAATGCAAATTATTCTTACTCAAGAAAATCCTTATACAGATCCAGAACAGTCCATCTCAGTCTAAGAGTTAATACTGCATAGTAGTCAAACCCATTAAAGCCCCCTTTCCATCTAGAACTGCAGAGATCCCAGCCTGATCAAGAATTTCAGTGTAGATGAATAGGCCCAAAACATCTGTTATTTTTCTGCATAGGCAAATTAAATTTGTATTTCAGTCTAATTTTTAATTGTAATTTTAGATTAAAGAAAACACTGAATTAAAGAAAACAGTGACGTTAAAGAATAAAAATAAAATTGTTGTGGGAGGGAACTCAGTGTGATTATACTGGTATAGCTGGTGGGTATATGGATGTGTGCACAGATACCTATGCTGGCACACAGTCCTTTTTGCTTTAATAAATTATAACTAACTCTGAGAAGTCTTTCAGATTTGATACTTCTTGGTTACTGCTTTTTTCAAGCATTCTGCTTTTTTAAGCCACTTTGCATTCTCCAAAAGGTTCTCTCTGCCGTGACTTGCTAGTTGCCATCAAGAGCTTGTGCTGGCAGACTCTGCCAGTTTTTTCCTCCTTGCCTGCATTCACACAGAAATTGGAGCATTCTGTATATGTGTGTCCATATGTGGTTATATCATAAGTCTTAGGAAGGAAGTAAAGGCAGAGTGGAGTTTTTCCTTTGAAATGTTGTGTTTGGAAATCTATTTTCTCCCACCAGCAGTGATAGAAAACTTTTTTTTTTATTATTTTTATTTCCCATTATGTAGTTTTTAACTAGTCCAGCTTAATCACCCTTGACTAGAAAGGCCATTTAGATCTTAGTGCTACAAACTTGCCTCTGAACAAGGAATCCTAACAAGAATTTGCATTGTAATTTTCTAGGAATGCTAAGAGCAGAGTCCTTGCATTTGCTTTAGCTTTTCTTTAAAATAATTCAGTTTCAGCATTCTCCTGGTTTCGGCAGGGATAGAGTTAATTTCCTTTCTAGTAGCTGGTACAGTGTTTTGGATTTAGGATGAGAACAAAGTTGATAACGCACCGATGTTTTAGTTGTTGCTCGGTAATGCTTACACTAGCCAAGGACTTTTTAGTTTTCCATGCTCTACTGACTGAGAAGGCTGGAGGTGCACAAGAAGCTGGGAGGGGGCACAGCCAAACTGGCCAAAGGGACATTCCATACCATGTGACGTCATGCTCAGTACATAAACTGGGGAAAGCTGGCTGGGGGGGCCGCTGCTCGGGGACTGGCTGGGCATCGGTCGGCGGGTGGTGAGCAATTGTACTGTGCATCACCTGTTTTGTGTATTATTATTATTATCTTATTATTATTATCATTTTATTTCAATTATTAAACTGTTTTTATCTCAACCCACGAGTTTTTTCTCACTTGTGCTCTTCCAATTCTCTCCCCCATCCCACCGGGTGGGGGGGAGTGAGCGAGCGGCTGCGTGGTGCTTAGTCGCCGACTAAGATTAAACCACGACAAGCATTTACCTCAGCTTTTGGATTAACTCTTTTGATTGTATATAGTTAAAATTTGATACAGAGCACTTGAATTGAAATGTCACTGTGAGCTGGCAAAACGAACCACTCAAGTGGTTAGTCATTTTCTTTAATAACCTTATCAAAAATTCTATGGCAAGTATAATACAATTTCATTTTAGTAGACCCAGTATACTTTTATATTTGAAGTTTTTCTTTTGCATCTGCATATAGAATGACTAAAACTGTTTGGGGGATAAGTTGTTTTGTCTCTTACGTGATTTTGTCCAGTTTGTTTTAGAAATGGGTAGTATTTGGTATATACTATATACTTCTTTTATTATTCAAAAGTATTTGTGAGGATCACCATAAGAAGCTTTGTACACAGCCTGGCAGAGCCTTCCGGATCTTTTTCCTGCTGGATTTTGGTTTAGGTTTTGGGGATCTAGGGTGCTGAGTTTTTTGAGGCTTTTAGTTTGGTTTTTAGATTCATCAAATTTTACAATCATTTTCTGTGTATGTATGTCAGCCTGTTACTTTGGTCTATTGTTTCTATAACAAGGTTTCCAAAGTCTTAGGATCTATCTGTACCTTAATCAGTATTAGCCTGTGAATATGTGTGTGAAACCATAGAGAAGGGCTAACATTTGCTCTCGTAAGTCCTGTATGCTGTAGTCAGGGTCTTGGAAATATGATACGGAGTGGTTATCTTATAAAAAGCCCGCAGCCTGAGGAACCAGGCTCAGCTGATGTTGTGCTGTGTGTTGCAGTATTTCCTACGTAACTTCTATAAAATTCATATCAGTTTTTCTCTTGTCAGTTACGGCCATACTGTTATGCTGTCTGCAGCAGTGCTGTATGCATAGCACATTGGATTTTTTTGGACTGGTTGAGTGAATGTGACCATTAGATTTCCTTCCCATGTGGCGAGGTGGGGGGAGAAGAGAGAGACTTCTGTTTTTGCCATTGGCTCCTTTTTTCTTGGGTCCATTGGGTCTGAAGCCCACACGTGGTTGTGAACTAAGTGATGATGGCCTAGAAGACGATCACTGCGGTTTTCAAAGGTAGTGGTTCCTAGGTGTCCAAGGAAAGAGGGAAACAACCTGGTTGCTTGATCTAGAAAAATATTGAAGAAAAAGCACAAAATTATTCAAATGCATGGCAGGGTACTGCAGAGAGGAAGGGAATAATCTGCTGTCCATGTCTGCTGGGAAAAGGACAGGATATAATGGACATAAATTACTAAGGCAGAGGCACTACTTCAGGGAGACAGTAGGGGATTCATTTTGATCACAAGGTTAGTTAACCACAGAAATGGATTCTCTGAGGAGGTTATTGCATCTCTGGCAGGTTTTCAGAACAGCTCATACTCTCCACTGCATTACCTTTGCCATGCCTCTCCACATTGCAGAGTGGATGATTTCTGGTAAACTTCCTCGCCCAAGCAGCAGCCAAACTGACACTTACCTGATCCACTGGGCATGTTACAGCAGTCATGGGACCACACTTCACGAGGCCCCTAAGTATCATGGCTTTTCACAGCTAGGCTTTCATAGCAGATGGAAAAGCCCTTGGCTTGAATTTTTGAAAATGAGGAGATTATGGTGTTGGTTCTGCTTGTAAGTCATTTCAATTTTGTTAGCATTTTAAGTTACTTTACATCATTTTAACTAGTAAAGGTAAGAATAGTATAATAGGAAATAACTTAGAGACACTATGGTAAGCCACATTCTGCACTAACTGCTCAGTTTGTCACCACGTCTTGTCTGTGCAGAGAAGCAGATAAGAATGTTGCATAGAGGACCTGTTCTATATCTAGAAAGTCTGTTCCTTACTGCAGAAAGCTTTACTCAAATAAAAAAGAAGTTATTAGGAAGTTGAAATTATCTTTTTCCTGTGTTGAGCAAAATCACAGCACTTCTGGTCTAATGGGCACTGCAAACTCAAAGATTTCTGAACAGCAAATTCTAGATGGCTGTAATAAAACATTTGGCACCAAAAAAGCAAGTGTTTCAAGGAAGGCTATGCCAGCATCTTCTGTAAGGTTTTCATATCTGTTTCAAAGTATTCGGTTTGAACACTGAACTGTAAGATCCATAGATTATTCATGGGGGAATATAATTGTTTCCAGAAGTGACTTGTCCATAGTGTGAAGTTCTTTTTCAGTTATGGTGGAGATGAGAGTGTGTGTGCTTGTTTTCTACTGTAGGTAAAATAAAATTAAAAACATCTCTTTTCCTGCTTCCTCTTAGAAAGGAGATGTAGAGAGATTTTAAAGGTGAACGAGGGGCCAATCCAGTCTGCCTGTGATACAGATACGTCAAAAATAATGGCAACTGGTCCTGAGAGTAAAGGGGACAATTCAGTCCACCTACCTCAATCCATCCCTTTAGGATGCAGTCTGAGAGAGAGCGCTTCTCACAGTGGATGTCCTAAACAAATAGATGGGGCGTGCCACTTGCCCAGGAAGTCTGGTAGAGGACATGCATAAAAAGTAGGTTGTTATGGCAAGAGGGAGCCCAGTTTCTAGACCCTAGCAATGGTGTTCAAGTTCCCCAGAACACGTTCATATTTTACATTAGGTCCACAGTAAATACAAAATAGGACCAGAAGGGCCAGAAACCTTAGGCTCGGCTTCTCAGCTGAGCATCATAGTCATCAGGGGCTCAGCTTCCAGGGGAGACATGTTCCTCATTATACCTTGTGGCCACAGATGCAGAAGTCATGGATGGATGGAGTCAGTCCTCTTAGAGTGATTTGTGTCTACAGCTTACGGCCTCCAGCTTTCTGCTGAGTGCTACAATCACCAGACTGCAAAAAGCCAGTGGAGCTGTCATCACTTAGACTGAATCATAATCTTTATTGGATCTAACCACTGGTTTCCCTCAGAGGTTTAAGTGGAGTTTCAGTGTGTGTCTGCCTAAATCTGGTCACAACAGTGCTTGCAATGCCCTATGTCCCTGGAAAAAGCAATGGGGGGAGGTTGTCTAAAGACTGAGGTGCCTTGTGAAAGAGCATGTCTAATGGCCAGGAAAGGCCTGGGAAGAAATGGAGAAGAGCCTTGCATGGATGCATGTGAGCTGCTGGTGCCTTAATTCCAACTCTGTTGGGCTAGATGGAGTTCATGTTTGGTTTTTCCTTGGAGTACATTTTCTGTCAGGTTCTACTAGGATGTTAGGATCCACTTGTTTTCTTACAGGAAGCTGGAAATTTTCCTTGTTTTTAAAACAACCAACTAAATGAAAAATTTCATTCTTCTTACATTCACTGAATGTCTAGTCAGTTTTAATTTAAATGATTATTTGATTCCAAGTTAAGCTAATTTCACACTGTACTCTAGGCGTGTTGAATTTGGAGGGTGTGTTTTGCACTACATGCTCAAGTTTAGCATTTTTCTGCTTGCTAGCAGTTGCTTCAGATCAACATAAACTGTTTTTCTACATCTGAAATAATTTTTGAAACATTTTTGGAAGTGGAACACACCGTTGGGTGGTTCCTGGTACTTCTGTGGCAGAATGGAATAGGTGGTGGGCTGTTGTGCATAGAGAACTATGGGAGAGTATAGGAATAGTCTGAGATTGTTCAAGTTATGTGATAATAGCTGTCCAAAGGGGGGTTTTAAAGCAAAGCTTTTTTAACTACACTTCAGTTACACAAGCAGAGGATCTATCAGAGGGGGGAAAAAAAAGTGTCCTTTAAAATGCTTTCACTTGCTTTGTTACAACATTAACTATTTTGACTTTGTTATTGAATGAACCCAAGGTTTTTCTTCTATAACGCCTTTTGTCTCCTCCTTATTCTTGGGTACTTCCACATATGAAAGTTATACAACATACCATTCTTTCCCAAGCCTTCAATGTTATGAAACATGCTTCAGCAGAATGGATATTTTAGGTTGGGATTTAAGTTCTAGAGAATTGTGGTATCTTTGATTAAAACCCATATGTCCAAACTTATAACCTATATCCAAACTGAGCTCTTAGCAGTCTGAATGTGAAGACAGTTTGCTTGTATAAGTAAAAGGAAGTGATTCATACAATTGAATATGGAAGTTTGATAGATGACTTACTGGAAAGATCTCTTGCATTTTTATCTTTCTATAAAAATGCTTAGTTCTACTTCATTTTAAATATGAAGAATAGTTCTGCCCTAGCAGTTCCCTTCCGTTTTTAAAACATGCTGAACTAAAACCTAAGCCTGAACTTTTCTGTATTCCGGAAATATCAAAATGAAGATCCAAGTCTGGTGACTTGAGTCTATTTTCTCTTTCAGGCCTTTATTTGCTATCATTTACGTCAGTCTTGTATCAGTATAATTCTCTGAAGCCATTCAGGTTACACTGCTATAACTGTAGCAACTTCAGGACAATGCATTTCAGGACTTTTTCGGGGGAGGGTCAGGCATCCCACAGGTGTGAGCTCCATGTAAGCGCAGATGTAGCTACGCTGGTTTGAATGCTCTACGAGCAGTATATTCACAGGCTTTTCAACATAGTTTTAGGGAAACTTATTTGAGTTGATCCGATAGGAAATCATTCACAGTAAAATTCCAGATTATTATAACATTGTTTGTGCTTAAGACAACTTCTGCTGCTTTCTAGTGAATTGCTTTATGTGGAATGCAGCTTTAGAGTGGTGCTATTAAAATGTGTTTGAAGATGTTTTTAGCCAAGTAAATGTGCGGTGTTCTTAAATGTGTGAAAACCCTGCAGCGTTACTTCCTGCCTCTGTTTCTCCTCTGTGTTGCTGAAGCATTGCCGTCAGTCATATGGTTCGGTCTCTGTGTCTCTATGATGTTCCTGTATGCAAATTCATGTTTGAAGTATAATTCCTTTACTGTATGTTTACACTGGCATTCAGAGCTTTGCATGCTTTCCTGACTATATAATTTTAAAAGTGACAGATTTCTCTCAAAATTTTAAGATTATGATCCTTAAACTGGAAAATGTTTTAATAGTTTCATTAGCTTCTGTTAGGTCTGATATTTGGGATTAAAACTTTTAGGAATCTCCAAGTGAGGAGAATATATGCCATTTAACTTTGTTTCCAGAATATAGCAATTTCCATATCAAAAAAGGTCGACTTTTGTGTATGTTTTATAAGCAGATCAATTACTCGGTATGTTAAAACCAGGAAAGGACCTATAAATAGCATCCAAGACACTGACAGTCAATTGCAAAACTCACCAGTAATGAATGTAAACATTTGCAGTTAAAATGTTGATCTTTGTCACTGGTAGTTTTCTTTCATTCCTCGTACCAAGTAATACTTTTACTTTAATGATTCCTAACTTCAAGAAGAAAATGACTTTATGCTTCTGCGTTAATCCATTATTTTAGAATAATCATAATGACAATTTCTTGGAAGAGATGTGAGGATGTGTTCCCCATACAAAGCCTTTTCTGCAGCTGAGAATAGGGAAGTCAGAACGTTCCCCTGAAGATGCACAAGTCAGTGGCGTAAATATTCTCCCTCATCTTTTTTTTTTTTTTTTTTTTTATTTTCATGGAAATTATGAAAGAAATGAAATTCCAGTTTTATTTCCACTGAACAAAAGGAAGTTAAAAAAAAAAACAACTCTGCAAGTGCTGTAAAGGTGACAGTTGAAATACATGGAATCATTTACTCAAATTATCTCTTTAAATTCTCAGAAAACCCCCAAACCCTAAATTAAATCTTCTCCTAGACACCAGTGCACTGCAGCGGGACAGCTGTCGTGCAAGAAAAGAGCTAGGACAATAACTGCTCAGGGCTGCTTTCGTATAAATGTCATGATGACGGTTGGCTCAATTGTTCTTGTCCTTTTGCAATGCATGCGATTCTGTGGCAGTAGGTTACATTTCCAGACGGGCAATGCTTCAGCAATTACATGGCATCAGTTCATTCTCACACGACGAGCGTCACTGTACTGCTCACACATGGATGAACAAAGGTAAGACTCAAAAACACTGGCTTCGTTTTTATCCTGGCATGTGAGTTGAAGTGTCCTGTGTGTTTCTGTCAGTGAGGTGTGTAGCAAGTTAGAGGATTTGCAGTTGATTTTAAATCAGAAGCCTTCTATTTGTATGCTGCTGCTCATAGCTGGAATTTAACAATCAGTCCAGTGTTATGTAGGAAGTTGGTTCCTGAGCGTCCATCTGCATCTCACTAACCCAAACCGTGCATAGGACAGGGCTAAATGAAAGCATTTTGAAGAAAGCCAGGACTACTTTTAGGAGAGTAGTGGTATTTGTATTGTGTGACCTTAACCCATGGAATGCAGCTTTGTGAAATGCAGACAATAATACTTTTGCTCATAGTCATATGCACTGCTCATAGTCTAACAGCCTGAATAGCAGCATCTCCCAAATGATAGTCACTCGTTAGCTCTCAGGGGACGCTGGACCCCCTCTGATGGTGCCCTCGGCTCCTCTGTTGCTAGCTGCAGGAACAGCCTGGAGACCTATTTGGAAAAAAGAAGAGCCAAGAAATCCAGGTCTGCGAGAGGAAGAGGAGGAAAAAGGACAGGGTCGCCTCAGAGAGACGGCTGGGTGGAAGCAGAGGGATCCTGGGAGTTGGATATGTACCTCTCGAAGAAAAGGGAATACTGGACTCCTTCAAAGCAGGAGGCAATTTAGAGGCAGGAACACATTTATGAAAGTGTCACATAGCAGGATGTTCTGCAGAGAAGGGGAAGAGGGAAAGAACTGAGGAGCAGAAAAATATCTGCCTTTCACATATGAACGTCCTGTCCCCTTACTAAAGCAGGGAGTCCAAATAAACTTTGTTTGACCTAGGTTACAGGGAGTACCTGGAAGTGGCCCTGGTTCAGACTCATGCAGAAAGATGTGGTAGCTGACATTCTTGCTACACCCATCGTACATTGTGAGCAAAGGAAAATATAAGAGAAAACCCAGAATATGGCGATTGGGTTAAGGATTACTACAGATTGGCAGTAGTAATACAGAACAACTTTTAGAAGACGGGACATCATTTTAAAAGATAGCAATCATGCTAGGAAAGGATATGGCGAGTTTTTAAAATTTCCCAAATAAATGCTTTTATGTTTCTCTAGGATACAATGGAGTCGTTTCTAAATAGAGAATTTGGGGTATAATCTCTTTGAGAAAGGAGTCCCACTAAAACTAAATTTTATCCCAAAATCTAGGAAGAGGAGAGATTTCTACCTTGCTTTAGAGCTAGCCAATAAAGTCACATAGTGATTGCAGCTTTTCATAGGTTTTGGTTTGCTGTTCAGATATGTTTAATGGCATCAAATTTTGACATGTGTCTTGCTGGTCTTTAGAATTTCATTTTGAGCAGTGTATTTAATAGAAAATGGCACAGTATGTTCCCAAAAGTGTCCCAAAGATTGTATCTGTTAGTGTCAGTTCTGCAAAGATGTATTAGTTAACTGTACTGCACAGGAGTGAGGAACACTTCTTGTTAATTTAGGGAGGGAGAAAGCTTGATGACACATGCAAATGACACATCATATATTTTAAGTTCCGTGTATGTCGCCTACACTAACTGCATTTGTCCTTTCAACGTCTTTCTCAGTTTGAGCACCACCATATCTGAATTTTATGTGACTGTGATATTAATACACCTGTTAAAGAGAAAATGAATTACATAATAACATCTTTTAAAAATCAGGTACCCTTTGGGGAAAATAAAAGTGTATGTATATGTGGAGCCCTCATGATCTCTGCCTTGAAATTGCTGTCTTCCCCTTCTTTACCTGGCAGCTGTCACTGTGCTTAGGAAGGAGCTGGGCCAACCAGTTCACTGCAGAAGTATAAAGTGCTTGGGGTTATGGGAGACGCTAATTCTCAAAGTATTAGAAGCTGTGTTTGCACATTAATAAACAATCCCAGTTTTGTGCAGATATATTTAGCAGTACTGAGCCAGAACTAGAGAGCTACAACAGTGCCTACATGAAGAAGATGAAACGGTGTGAGGAAAAGGCAGTGCTTGGAAGTCAGGTAGACGTAAGTTTCTCTTCCGTGAAAGTGGGACTGAAGTGCCAGGGACATTGGCTGTGAAGCTCCCGTTTGACAAGTTACGGATACCCTCAAAGAACAGAAGCTGGGCCAAGTGTGAAAGAGCAGCAGGAGAATCTGCCCCATCTCTATGTGCCAACTTTTAAGGTTGTATATGTAGTAATGCTTGCTGTGGTTCCAGTAGTGCTTTGCCGTGGTTCTCTCCAGTCTTTCCCAGGCAGGTGCTGTGAAGAGGATAATTTCAGCCATGTACACTGAGTCATAGGGGTAGGGGAATACAATGCTGCAATACGTTGTCTGAGGAAGAGATTCACCAGCAAAACTGCTGCTTCTGGTGGAGAGCAGGAACTGTATATACAATATGAGGCTTAGCCCAGTTTTAAGTTGGAGTACATGAGAAAGTCCTATAATTTTATTCGTGGCAGAAAGTATTCCTCTTTTTAGACGTTTCTACTGGCTCTGAAGACAGCTCTCTCTTCTGAGCTAGAAGAATAATAATTTCATACCAGACACAGATCTACTTCATAATGATAGGTTCAGAAGTGAGCCTTTTATCTCAGATCCAATAGCTTCAACTATTTCTCCACCTCCAGAACCTCCTGGTCCTCTAGTTGTTATTGTTGCAGAAGAGCATGGGAGGTTTCCAATGATCTAGCCCTATCTCTGACTCCAGGTTGGTAGACAGCAGCATTGGCACAAATTGTTTTGCAAAGACTGTGCTAGCAGCCAGCCCTACTCTCTTCTTCCCTCTGGCTCCTTTACTCTTCAGTAACTTTTTAGCCTCAGTGTGCTTTATAGCCTCCAATTTGTTGCCACCGACAATTCCTGCTGATGCCAGGAGCTGCCTTGCACAGCTTTGTGCTTCCTGCCTGGCACTAGGCAAAGCAAAGCAGAGATCTTTAGCCCTACAGCAGTCAGACCCTGTTCATTGTTATTTCTCTCTGAAAAGCTCAGAGAGTGTCTCCGTGCCTGTGTATTTGCAGTGAGGATGATACAGCTCTGTCTCCAGCTGGCTCTTGCTGTTGCCTGCTAAAGTTTAGGTGGAAAGAGGAACAGTGCTGGCTCACTATGCAGTTGTTGCCAAGGGCGCAGAGCAGGTTTCTCACTTCACTCCCTGGGAAGCCAGAGTTGATTTGTACCCTGAGATGTTTTGGATGCTGGGATCAGTCTAGCAATGGGTGTCTTTTCCCCAGAGAGCAGTGGTGTTCACAGCAACGATGGCTGTGAACGCAGTGCTAGAACATCCTAGCGATGGAAACGAGAGCAGAGCAAAGGACACACTCTGAAGTTGGTAGTGGCGTCTCCCTTCGTGTCCTGCAGCAATGAGATACATGGATTAATTTTAAGTGCATTGGTAACATATGGGTCTAAAATTATTTCATGCTATTTAGAACAAGTCCTTTGAGCTAAAGCTGTTGTAAATTCTAATTAGTCTATGCTAATCTCCATAATAAGGAGCTATTTCTAATGCAGATTTAACTGATGAGGTCTGACAGCATTTTCCACACTTATTTATACACTGGCAGCAAGCTGGTATCGTGCTAGTGTCAGAGTGTTTGCTCATGTTACGAAAACTCTGTATTTTCTGTGCTCTACAGGGAGTTTGTATTTGCTGCAGGCTTGTGCCTGTTCTAGGATTGCCAACTTATGCCTGTTTGCTTGTATTTATTTACACAGAAAATAGGGAAAACTCCTTCAGCCGTTCCCGAAGCTCCAGCGTGTCCAGCATTGACAGGGACTCAAAGGAGGCAATTACGGCTTTGTACTTCATGGAGTCCTTTGCCCGAAAGAATGACTCCGCTGTCTCCCCCTGTCTCTGGGTTGGAACGGGCCTCGGTATGGTCTTAATCCTCTCCCTTAATCTGCCTGCTAGTGACGATTTGCGGCAGTCAGAGCCGGTCATGGTGTCGCCAAGTGGTAAGAGTGCAGCTCTTTTCCTGTTTATTATCTGTCTTGGTACAACAGGGGGAATAACTGCATGATTTTGTATGGCCTTTTGGGCAGAAATTTCTCAATACATGTATCAAGCAATGGTCACTCACTACATAGAGGGCACACAGATAGAGAAAGATGCTCATGAGACACCCACCGCTTCATGAGCTGAGTCACTTTGGTTGTGTTATTTCCGAAGATTACCTTGTGTCATGGGCAAAGTTACATGTTTCCTGTGAGGAAAGGGAAATTAGCAGAGTTCCTTCATATTGTGAAATTACAGTCCTGTGTACAGCTCTGATGCAGTCCTATCTGGGATGCTCTGAACAGTTTGGCTGTCTTACTATCAGAAAGCTGCAGAGAAGCAGAAGGGAGTTCAGGAAAGGAAACAAAAATGTTGGCAGGTCAATGTACCAGGAGAGATCCTTGGCTGAGTGAGTGACAGATGGTGCAGCAGAGAGAACGGAGGGCTGAGAGAGGTCAGGTCTGAGGAGAGGCAGTATGTGCTTAGTACGTTTTAAAGTAAGATAATGACAAAAATCAGAGGATGCACAGGAATAGAGGTTTCCCACCCCCGGTTTGTTTAGAAAAACAATGCTGGAAGGTCACGAGACTAAGGAGAGCAATTTTACTGCTGGGGAATAAATACCCTACTAGTATAATGTAGAGGTAAACAACAGCCTATCTTTATGGTATTCAATAGCTTGTATTATATAGATTATTTGATATAGGCTTCCTGAGACCTTTTCAGTACTGGCAGCCTGTTTGTTCACTTTCTTGTGTGGTCAGGAAGAGCTGAGCAAGGAAGACTTGTCACCTTGGCTAGATTAACCTGTTCGCTCTAATTACAAAAGCTGAATGTCAGCTATGCTGCACGCGTTCACAGTACTGACAACCAGCTTAATTGTGGTGCCAGTACCAGTGAGAGGAAATTATATCTTGCAGGCACAGTTCTGACACTGAAAGGAGCCGTGCTGACCTTCGCGTGCTTGGACTGCATGGGGACGTTGACACATCCGCCGTATGAAGTATGGAGGGACCCACACAGTGCTGACGAGGGTGAAAAAACAAGAAAAAGGAAACTTGTCATGCATTCCCCTTCTTCCTCGCAGGATATGGGTGATCATCAATTTGCAGTCATTTGTTCAGAAAAACAAGCCAAAGTCTTCTCATTGCCTTCCCAAACATGTCTTTATGTCCACAACATCACCGAAACGTCCTTTTTATTGCGAGCAGATGTGGTCACCCTCTGTAACAGCGTCTGTCTGGCGTGCTTTTGTGCCAATGGGCACATCATGACACTGAGGTACTTATCTAACTAATCTTGTAGCAAAACTAAGCAAAGAGGTGGCACAGTGCTGTCACGTTCCACTGGCGTTTGCTCCGGAGTGTCTGATGCTCTGCATTAACTCCCTGGCGGGTGCATTTAATGCCCTGCCTTGCCTGCTGCCATACCTGTTCCTTGGCCTGTCTCCACATGGGGAGTTAAAACAGCCGCACAGCAAAGCAAACTCCTTTATATTTCATAGTAATACCCTACCCGTGACAATTGATGGCTCTTGATTTTTAACTATCATAAAAGAAAACCCTGATAATTTTGCTCGGTTATGGTAAATCAGGTATAGAGGAGTATAGAAAAAGTCGGGCATAGAAAGGGTACTGTTTATCCAGTGTGAAGTAGCAAGTCCCACTCTTGCCATTTCGGAAGATTTTTCCGCTTGGAGCACCTGGTTTCCCTTCCTTGTCACCTCCACCATTGAGCCGACTGTGCAATAGCCCCGTGGTCGTGCCCTCGCCTTGCCGCAGCCCCTTTCCCCAGCCAGGCCATTTAAATTTTGGAAAGTGCTGTCCAAAACGGTGAACCAGGAGAAGCTGGAGGACAGCAAAGGCGATGCTGGAGCCTCTGTCCGTGGGGTGCAAGCAGGGCCCTGCCGTGCCATTTCTTGCAGCTGCCCATGCGATAACTGGGGGCAGGCTGGGCCTGCAAACTGCCCAGCCATGTGACACAAGCCGTACTGTGTCACACGCCCGTCCCAAATCCAGACAGTAGCAGAAGCCTAAGGGTCATTGCGGCAAGGCAGCTGAAACTTCTCCCTGCAGGGAAACAAAGTATGACGGGAAGGCAGTGTGTTTATGGCAGATTTTTTCAGCTTAGAGCTGCACTTTAACTATTCAGTTATGAAAAGCGTAAACTTAAACGTTGGTTTAAAGCGCAGCCATAGAGCAGGTGTACCCTGTGTGGCACTGGTGACTAACCTAGGTATCTGCTTCTCTGCAGCTTGCCCAGCCTTCGCCCACTGCTGGACATCAACTATTTGCCTGTAACAGACATGAGGATAGCGCGGACCTTTTGTTTCACTAATGAAGGGCAAGCTTTGTATCTCAGCTCTCCCACAGAGATCCAGCGCCTGACGTACAGCCAGGAGATGTGTGACAATCTGCAGGTAGGGCTCAAACCCGTACTTTGGCGCCTTTGTGCTTGTGTGGGAGCACCCGTGGCCCGACTCGTCAGATGTAAATTGCCACATGCTTACTGCTAGTTTCTTAGTATTCGAAGTGAAGGCTGTGCTGCGGGAGCGGGACAGACGTGTTCCTCTCCACTTGCCCTGGCTGAATGATGCCAAAGCAGCAGAGAGAGGTCAGCAGCTCTGTTGCTGTTTGGACTTTTTCATGACACTGTCACCTTGCTCCTGTGCCCTAACGGCTGGCCCCGAGCCTGCAGCCTGCCCGCACGTAATTGCAATCTCTGCTGGCTCCATACAGAGGCAGATTTGTGCCCAAATGGGACTCTTCACAGCCTGCTTCTCTCACAGTCCTACTGTACGGAAGACCAGCTGTTAAAAATGACTGAAGGGAAAAAAGGGGAAGCTACAAATGAATAGCAGCTACAGCAGTTGGTACCAGCACGCGTCCAACCACACAGCAGCTGCCTCAGTGAAAATATGAATTCCTGCCCATATTTTTATCATTTTTTATTTTAACTCTAAAAATACCTTAATACCTGCAGTTTTCAGTAGGTGGGAGCATGAGACAAACCAGTGTGGTTAGTATCAAAAAAAATGCTCTGTTTTAATATCTTTTTTAATTATTTACCATTGTTTTTACTCCAATAATTGGTAGTCCCCTTCTTCCACATGAGGAAAGCATCTCCCATTGTACATTAAAATACAGTAGCTATAGAAATGGTCTAATTAAAATAATTTATTTTGAGCAAAAGGTCTTTACAATGTTAGATTTGGGTTGGGTTTTGGGGTTGGGTTTTTTTTTTTTACAATGAAAATGCAAATTAAAATGTAATTTACTGAAGAGGAGGAATTGTGAGAGGTTACAGGGAGAAACATGAGAAATAAAAAGGAAAAAAAGAGGGTGAATAAGTTCTAGGTTATATAATTAGCAGTGAACTAGGATAGAAGTATAAAAGAAATGGTCCTGCCAGCACTCATTATGCCCTAGGGAATAACATGTGCTGAGCTGCTCAACTCGTGTCACAGCACTGTCTGTCTCAAGTCTGAAAAAGCACTGTGAGGAGTGAGCGTTGCACACAAGCTTTTGCGCATCAGAGAAGAGATTATTTTGCAGGGAACCAATTTTAAAACGATCAGAAGGTTTGATCAGTGCATCTTAGAATATGGACCTGTAGTGAGAGCTCTTACAAGCTAGATTTTTTCCCTTAACCTTAATAGCATCATACGACAACCAATCAAAGGGAAACACAGCCCTCGCTTCTCTGTACTGCTGGACTGTGGCTGTTTATATCTCGGCTTTGATGCAAAGACGACAGTAAAAGGCTTGCACAGTCATTATATGTGTACAAAAAGCAGATGACCCAGTATCACCTGCTACCCAGGAAACCAAAGCCAGGCTGTGTGAGAGCCTCCACTTAGGCTCGAAGGGCGGCAGTAGTTTTTCTCCTCAGTGCAGGTGACTGGGCAGAGGAGCAGTAAGTGTGAGTCACAGCGCTGTCCTAGCACGCAGCCTCCCAGAAGCCGAGTGCTTTGTGCAGCATAACAGCTGTATCTGCTGTTGAGGCTTGGATGAGCAAACACAGAGCTGAGCAACAGGGCAGCAACTGTTCTCAGTGCACACAGCCTCACTGGTTTCAAAGACTGATGGAACTGCACGCCTTCTTTATCAGTTTTATTCTGGAGAGCCCACTTTTCCTAGTACTGCTGCAAATAAATCTGAGCCTGAGATTTGTTTGGGTCGGCTGCTCCAAGATCTAGCACCATGACAGTGCCTTCAGCAGATGTGCTTATGTGGCATTACTGATGGCACTGTCAACGTGCACAGTAACTGGGGGGGGGGGAGTGTCAGGTTGTATGGAAGGTGATGGGATTTTGTTTGGAAAAAAAAAAAACCAAACCCACAAAAACCAACCAAACAACCACCAAACTCTCTGAACAGCTAGCAAGCACTGAACTCAGGCACGCTATAAAGAGAAAACAGAGAGTGACTGCCCTGTTTGCCTGGATAATCACTGAAGCAAAACACATAATTCACAACAAATTGTTTATTCAATTAGAGTGTTGCCTCTGCTGTTTCTAAGCAAAATGTGATCTTATCACTGGTATTTTCACTTGGTATTGCTTATAAATTTTTTTTCTCTGTGGTAATGAACATAAGACTGGGCAGTAACAAAGCAAGTCCCTTTGAAAGCATGCGTGAATCTAGTTAGCCCAAGTATTTGCCTGTCATGAAACACAAATGTTAAGTACTCAATACTGTTCACACACCTCAATACTGTTCACACAACAGACTCTTTTAAAACTAGTTGATTAGATCCAATGCATGTGGCTCGTTAATGCAAACAAAGAAAACACCTAGAACAGCTTTCACCTCACTAATTTTTCACATGGACTTTTGTCTGGCTTTGCTAGGACATGCTTGGGGATTTGTTTACTCCTGTGGAAACACCAGAAGCCCAAAACAGAGGCTTTCTCAAAGGACTTTTTGGAGGAAGCGGACAAGCTTTTGACAGAGAGGAGCTTTGTAAGTAATTTATTGGGATTTTTCGTGTTGGGTTTTTTGGGTTGGGTGGTTTTTGGTTTGTTTGGTTTTTTTTCTCAGAAATTAATTCATGGGATCCCCTGCCCTTGTCATCTAGGAATGGAGTGGTACACAAGCTTTAGATCATTGACGAAAAAATAGAGATGACGTTGTGAAGAAAGGGGAGGGTCCTCAGTTGCCTTCCCATGATTGCCTTCCCACGATTCCTTCACCTTGGCAGCTCCTTTTGAGTGACTGGGGGGGGGGGGG
>NW_008796114.1:306714-361329 GCF_000699145.1 Aptenodytes forsteri
CTCCCCTTTGCAAATTCTTTTTGGTGGCTGGGGGGGGGGGAGAGGGGAAGAAGGGGCATGACTGCACTGTAGATGTGCCAGTGCACAGAGCAAAGTCTTCCACGCATGCCATCTGCACATCAAATGGCATCACCGCTGCGAGGCTGCAGCTGGAGGATGAGAAGCACTGACAGAGCCACGGCCAGGAACTCATTCCTGTCCGTTTGTCCATTTCTCCTTTGCAGTTGGCGAGGCCACGGCAGGAAAAGCCTCTCGCAGTCTTGCCCAGCACATCCCTGGATCAGGTGGAATTGAAGGCGTGAGAGGAGCTGCAGGAGGCGTCATTGGGGACTTGACTCGTGCACGCATTGCCCTTGATGAGAGAGGACAGAAACTGGGAGAGCTGGACGAAAGGACTGCGAGCATGATGGCCAGCGCAGAGGCATTTTCCAAACATGCACACGAGGTAGGGGCCCTGGCACCACACACCCAGAACTAGGAACTGCCAACCCTCCAACTGAACCTTTGCTTCCCTTTGGGAAAGTCAAGTACGGTTCTCTCCATTCACCACGTCGTGTTGTTTTAGGTGTACTCTTGTTAACTGACACACCATTTTTCCTGCTCCCAGACAATGAGAATGCCGAAAATAAACTTCCATTGCACGCCCCTTCCTTTCATGTTTTCATAAATGAGCATCCATTGTTAGCCTCTGAATTTAGAACATGGCACTTCTCATCTCTTGCCTTTCTCACTAATGCATTATGACTTTTTTTAAGCCACTTAGTGCAGCACGTCTATGCAGTAGGGCGGAAAACAGGTAGGTGGATGTGTATATAGGAACCTTTACAGGTCTTATTGGGAAGAAGAGGAGAACATTTCTAGTACAGGACTGTGGTACAGTAATATAGAATAGGGCTTGCCTGGAATAGACAGCTTCAGTGCTTAGAGCTGGAAATGGAAAGTTCTTCCATCCCACGCTGTTAAGGCTGGGAATCAACTAAAGTGATTTTCCTTGAAGATAAAGCAACATTAAAGAATACTTCCTAAAATGCATGTGTTTTGTTTAACATGCATCACGTCTCTGGACAAGACATTTACATTTTTTTTGGCTTTTGTAAGTGTGAGGCAAAAATACACAGAAAGAACGTGCCCTGAAATGCAGAAAGTTTATATATTCAGGGCATATCTACTATGCTCCATAGATAAGCTTCTTTCTATAGGATTAAAAAGCAAGTTCCTGGTTATTCCCATACCTCTGTACTTTTTGTAGAAAAAGGTAGTTAAAGCTCCTCAGGAAAAATCTTTTCATGAACAGCAGGTAACTATTTTTTTTTTTTTTTAAATGTAACAATTACAAAATTAAATACAAGGTCTCAGGGGACTGAAGACCTGATGACACTTACTAAAGTACTGCATTGCTCTTCCTTTTTTACTTACAAAGTTGGTGACAGTTAATGGGCCTAGGTCATGTGTGATGATACCTCATATGCAGAGCAGTGGTTTATATCTGTTTGTTTCCCTTTTCTGTAGGTGATGCTGAAATACAAGGACAAAAAGTGGTACCAGTTTTAGACTTTCAAAGAAGCTGCTTGTGGCTTTATTAAGAATACTGTTCAGGGAAGCACCATTCATTCCCAAATCTACCAGTCACTGGCCAGAGACACTTTTTTTTCTCCTAGAAGATGTTTTCCTGTTACTATTATTGGATTCATCACAGTGGGAGGCAAGGAGAAATTTTACAAACCGTGAGACGGAAGCTAGAATCATGTGGGTCTTACTCCAACAGCTGGCTCATGCAGTAGCCAATTTTTTTCCAAAAGGAACTCAACCATCACTGTGGCATGTAGTTTTTCAGAAGCTGTAGGTATGAACTGTGGGGAGTGCATCTGTTTAAAAATATTCTGTACAAACTCGAATGTTAATGCACTTATAGAACTTTGCATGACTAATTGACAACTTAAAAAAAAAAAAAAAGAGAAAAAGAAAGCATGTTGTGACCCAAGAAAAATGGGATTTATTTCCATTCTGAGCAAAAAAAAAATACTTAAATGGCAAAAATCTTTATTTTTTAAAAGTGACATTACAAAAAGCCAGTACATTTCAAGCATGTTTGCTACCGTTCTCAACATAAAAATGAGTTGAGGTGCATTTTCTTACCTCCTATTTATTTCCCTTGAAAAACCTTGCTTGAAATCAGTGCTGTTTAACTCCTACCAGAAGAATAAATAACTTCAAAACCCTATGCCCCAAATTTACAGATTTTTCAAGTAGCTAGACAGGCACTACCTGAAATGTCAGTAAAACATGAGCATAGATGGTTTATTTGCAATTCAGAGCACATGGCATGTCATCCTTATCTGTACTTTTTAAAATGTGCTCTAGATTCATCACAGTTGTCCTTGAAGGGGGCTGTGGCATTTTTCATCCCCGTGGTGTCTGTATCACTTGGTTGCCTTATTTCTCAGTAGCAGGAATAGAAAACCAGCTTAGCAAATCGCTTCTTCAAGTTAGGAAAGGCAAGATGGGAAACCGCAGGGCTACAAGTTGGACAGTCCTGTCAAGTTCTGCTCACAGAAGCTGCTTAGCAGCTTGCAGAGCAGCGATTCTTCTTAACTGGTCGGTTGAAATTATGCTAAGGAAACTGCACAGTAGCCCCCCTAAAGCTGGGGGAGAGAGATCACAGCATCAAGACTAAACAATGGGCCAGGGGAGGAGCATGAAAAACAATTGTCAACATACGGCACTGAATTGGCACATATATAAAATGACACCCTGGGTCCCGTGGCAATTGATTTTCTGCTCACACTGCTAAAAGTAGTTTGCTTCTGCTTCAGAGCGGCTTGTTTGGTTTCTACGGTAAACTCTGCAGAAAACTCTCCAACCTGCAGCAACAGAAGAGAACAGTAAATAGAACCCATTACCTGTCAACGTGAATAGATTCCTAGTCCGTGAGTGTGCTGCGGTAACGGTAGCCTACAAGAGCCTCACTGCCACACAGGTCAACTGTTAAGTTAGAAATTTTTCCAAGATTGGCTTGGAAACAAGGCACTGAAGGCTTGTGCCTGGGCATAGTTTCAAATTAGAAAAGAAAAGTGAGGAAAAGGTGGAAAAGCAGCATTTAGAAGTTTTCTATACGCGAAGAGTGACGTCCTCTGTCCCTTCAAGGAGTCCTGATGGACACTGACGCAGCAGGCAGCGTCCCCCTCCTAACTAGATCTTAACTTCACGGGCGTTTATATCATCCCAGTGTTCAGATGATCTCTCTCAAAGATGCCTTTCCCATATCCTTCATTTTCTTACAATAAAATGGAGCCCTGGAAATTGTACAGTCCAGAAGTCTGGCTTCACCGTCATCCCAGCTGCACAAGTTAAAGGGTTGGAACAGATTTGAGGTGTTAAATTCTCATTGTAACACAACAGGGATTTTGTGCTTTACAGGATTTTTACATTTCTCTGTGGGCAAAATCAAAACGACGCCCTGATGGGTCTAGCTCAGCTGGGAATGAGACACAAGTTCCTCTCCGTCACAGGAGAAACTGCACTATAATGGTGAGAACTGTAGAAGGTTTCTGGGAGAAAGGTCAAAGCCCAAGCAATGCCTAGTTTTGTGCTGAGAGTTAAGGAATTGGAGTTGTCTGTGACCTGAGTGGATGTCTGTCTGTGTGTCTGAGGAAACAGCAAAATCACCACTCTGATGGCCACTTGCGTGTGTGAGGAAGCATCACTGTAACCAGGCATCTAGAATGAGAAATAAATGAGAACAACATTATAGCAATCCTATCCTCTGTTTAAACGTATAGTCACTCTGCCTGTGCTCTGGTCTATACTCCAAAACCACTAGTCTCTGGGCAACAAAATCATTTGGGGCAGCAGATCATGCAAACCCTCCAATCAACTTACTAGCCCTTGTTCTTCCTGCCTTCTCTGCTTTTACAGAGAAGCTAAGCAGTCTTCATTAATACCAAGCCGAGGCCGCCCCACCAGTGTTTGTTCTGTACCCAGCTCTACGCTTGGTTCTGCAACTGAGCCGGTGCAGGTGGAAAGGCCGTTACCACTTCCAGTGGGGCACTTGCACACCCACAGGCTACGGGGCCGGTTTCCACTAGGAACTGGTGTAATGCAGCCAGCCTTTAAGAACGCAGCCCGGGTGAGCAGTAGCGCGTGGTGCTCGGGCAGCAGTTGCTTCACTTTGGTGACAAGGAAGCTACCAGTTCTGCCTAAGTTTTCTGCGGTGGCTCACGTGGGTGGCCAATACTGCAAAGATCGCCCTTACCTTGATTTCGGTGGAAGTGTCTTCAGGCTGGGGCTGGAGTGGCCTGCTCGCTCCTTTGAGAATCAAATATAAAAGTTTAACAGCAACTTTTAACTGCTAATCACTATAGCACACCCAGAGAGAAAAGTGTCTTCAGCAAGTCTTTCACACAATGCCTGACTGACTTTGACTGCCAACAGCCTCTAGCTTAACACCAGGGGGGAAAAAAACCCTGCCCGTAGATTTCCATTTGCATTTTTATGCAGCAGAGAAATGAGAATCTAGCATCCCTCAAACTTACAATTTTTAATACTTAAACTTCTAAGCAACTTTTCTCTAGTACTCCCCATCAGGTCACAGCTGTATCTTGCTTTCCACTCTTACGTATAAGTTACTATTTCTGTTAAGCTCACCACTTGTGACTATAATTATCAATTTTCTTGTAGTCTGTAGAGATCTAAAAAGTTGTATATGTTTGTATATAGAACATTCTATATATATAAATATATATATGTAATGTATATGTTGTATAAGTTTGTTAGTGCACACTGTTAAATGCTTTCTATCAAGATTTACCATGTATGTGGAAAAAAACCTTCACTTAAAAACTTCAATGAGGGAGGAAAAACCCTTGCCTGGTTGATTTATTGTGAAATGAGGGGGAGTGTGGGATTTTTGAAAGGCCTGACCTGAACCCTACGAAAGGTTGTTAGCAAAAGGAATAAAGATGCAGCATTCTGAGCAATGAGCACAGCATCTGACCTGACTGGCTGTAAGAAAATTGAGGGCACTAGCTGTCGCTGGATGTTGAAATCCTGTGCTTTCACCTTTCCCGCTAAGACAGCACCATCTCAAGCAAAATCCTAAACTTAAGAGGTATCTTCAACATCGCAATCCTCAGTTACAATAGACCAGACTGGCTGGAAATATTTGTTCAATTTAAAGTCTTTTTTGTTCATTCAGATACCCTGTTCCCTCACATTCATCTTTACAGGAGCTCTCTATCACAACACATCCAAAACCAGACACACAGAACTTCCAACAGCACACACCTCCCCCTCAGGGTTTGACCAGATGTGTTTGATCTTATGCCTAGAGCTGTAGATAGACAGAATATGCAGAGAAAATACATCAAATTAGATTATTTATATGTTTTCAGAGTTGGCAAGTCTTCAATGAAGTACAAGCTATTTTATTTAAAAAAAAATAAAATAAAATCCACTCCTAGAGTTTTAACTTAAGCTTCAAATCTTGAATTAAAAGACAAGATAAAGGAAAATTTGAGAATCAGATTTTGTTTTGTATAATTACCTGGTTTCTAAATTATTTTTTTTACAGTTCTACAGTTCAACTATTTACAGTAATTAGACATTCCCTATATTACCAGAATATAGCTTCTTACACAAACATTTAACAGAAACATTCTATTTACTACACATATTGTATAAAATTATCACATACAGAAATTCTCTAAAAGAGTTTACATATTCCTTTTACAGAAGCCCTTTCACACCACAATGTGTGCATTGTGATGAAGACATGCATACAAAACCATTTTTTTCAGTGTACAATTTAAGAAGTGAAGAAAACATTGCAGCTTACATAAGAGCTGTGTTCAGCCTCAGGACTCCTCCATTTATAAACTGCGTGTATTGTAACAGAGGCAAAAAGCCAGATTTCATTTAATTACGCCCCTTAAATACACCCCACCCCACCCCCATCATTTTCAATAACCTAAAGGTGAATTCAAGCACAGCATGTTTCAGTCTCGAATGGGTTTTTGCCTTGGTATGGTCTTCGTAAGAACACACTCTCTCTCATTAAGGAACTACGTGTGGCCATTTGTAGTCAACTCGTCATCTTAGCTGTATAAGCAATAGTCACGTAAATGAGTGTTTCCATTCATGTGTTTTGTTTTGTGATTAAATCAACAAATCAAACGTTGTACTTTTTTAAATAGCAACCAATATTCAGAAATGTGGACAGAATATGTGTGGGGTTCGTTAATGAGTCATTACCTGTATCTCAGAATGAAGGCTAATCTGGGGTGAACCACACACTCCTGCGCTAACCACGTCCTGTCTCCACAGGTATCCTAAATCAGCGTCACAAAAGGAAAACTAAGGCATCTTTAACTGAGGCTGTTTCGAGTCCCCAGTAACAACCCCCCCAAAAAAAAAAGAGGGAAAGAAAATAAAGAATTGATATTAGTTGGTGTAGATCTCTTTTTTTTTTTTTTTTCCCCCAACCTCTGCTCCTAGATTCTTTATAGTATTTCAAAGGTGCATGGTTTATATAAAGCCTTTGGATAGAGTTCACACTACTCACTCAGGACTACGGAAAATGCAGCCACAGTTGTTGCTGGGGTGGGGATGGCCACCTCCCTTCCTCCAGTGGCTCCCGCAGGGACAAAGCCTGGGCCCCAGCTAACGTTCCTGTGCTTTACCGCAGGGAGCTCACATGGCGCTCATAATCGTAATACCAGTCCCCAGGAATATTAGCCTTGTTACCTGGACTTCTCAGCCGACTGAGAGCACCCTTCATGTCACTTCCACTTCAGGTTAAAAGCAGCCACCTACAAGCTGAAAGCTCAGAAGGGCAGAAGCGAACTCATTTAAGGGCACTTGCCAACAACATGATTGAGTTGCTCTGCCAGGAGAGGCTCAAAAACATCAGCCAAAGGTACTGAGCTTCCAGCTCCCTCTTTTCAGCTACAGATTTATAGGAAAAAACCAGCAGGAAAACCTCTACTCTCTTCTTGAAGAAATGCAAATGGCGTTGGAGAAAGGCAAAAGGATGAAACCAGATCAGATTAGGTGTGTGTCATCATTTGTCACCTGCTTCTCTCCCACCACTGCCCAGCTACAAGAAAGCGCACAGAGCGCTTTTACTAGGCAGGGAGAGAAGGAAGCAGAAAGACCAAGGCAAAACAAGTTTGTGGTCTGCATGTGAGGAAAAGGACCAAGTAGCTGTACCAAATATCAATGGCAGGAGTTCCTGCTACCGAGTCCGGGGAAGTTCTGCCCCATACCAGTAGTAGGCTGCATCAAAATTTGAGTCATTTTGACAAGAAAGCGGATATGAACCAAACGGAACAAGGCTGCTCAGCAGCCAAAGGGGACGGGCTCTCCCTGCGAGGAGCTGGGTCACACAGGTTTCACGTGACGTGACGACAAGGCGTTCCTGGTGACCACAGCTATTTGTCAGGACTGGGTCCCAACCCGATTTCTTCCGGCAGACAGACACCCACCTGCTGGTGCAGCAGCCAGGCAAGGGCAGTGCGGGGCACAAGGCAGGACTAGGCTGCAGCAGCAGTTCCGTGTACACCGAGTGACAAGCTTGCTGTAACAAACATAACTCCTACCCCTTCTGCAGCGTTCATCCGTTGTCTTCTTGGGCTGCCGAACAACGCGCGTTGCTGCACCTGCCGTGCAGCGCCAACTAACAGAAGGCAGGAATGGACTGCAAAGAGAGACACACAAACAAGCTGAGGAACAAAGAGCGAACACAATCAGATGCATCCCCATCCTGTCTACAGGATGACAGAGAGTAACCTGCACTCTGGTTATTGGGTCCTGAACTAGAAAAAAAAAAGCCCAGTTTCCAACTACACACAGGCCTCAGCCCATCAGAGGTGGGGGGAGAGGGGCCCACAGGCAAAAATAAGTAAGCAATGCGAGCAGCCAACCTCCTCCTACCAACTTCAGAAAACAGCAGGTACCCTCCTCTGCACAGTTCTAAGCAGTGCCTCTGCTTACCTGACCTAAGTCCTCGTCTGCTTCCCCTGCTTAGTCTCACTAACAGTTAAAGTCTAAGCAGAATTAAGGAATGTAAATAGCAGCAATCAGGCAACAGCTCAGAGCCAGTTCTAGTATCGTAACTCAAATGCCACAGCCGCTTCGCTCACAGAGCAGTGGCCACCTTTTATCTTCTCATTTGCTCCAAATTACTGCTTAATTAGAATGAACTCACGGAGTTTGTTTAGCAAAATAAGTTTAGTTCTGTGTCAATCACCTTATTGATTAGCACCACCCATCTAGAGAGCTAGTTGGGAAATATGCGTGAGATCCATTCTTCTGAAATTCTAAAGACAGTATGCGGGAGGAAAATATCATAATGTGCCAAAGAACAAGCAACTCAAATTACAGCAGCTCCGGTGAGGCCTGAAATACAGCACAGGTGTGTCACTGCATGACACCCAGGGACAGGAAATCATTAGGCCATGTGAACTGATAATGAGTCCAACCCAGCATCTCTACAGGCAGAGCACACAAATGGTCAGACGCCAGGGTGCCGAGGCTCAGATCTCTTAATAACAACAGCTTTAATAAGAAAAGAAACAACTGTCTATCAACCGAATGCTGTGGATAAAGAGCTCAGCCATCAGCTGACAGATGTGGTAGAAAACCACAGCGCAGAGCGGGCAGGAAGGAAACAGAAAGTCTCAATGTAAAGTGAAATCCAAAACAGGCAAGAAGGCCGAGTCGGTGCCGAGAAGGGCAGTCAAGGCATCATTGCCTGAGGCTTTGGCTCAATACCACGCGCCCCTTTTGCTGCACAACGGGCAGGCGGTGGATCAGAGTCCAGGATGTGGCCTTTTGTACGCAGGCCCCATTAACATCTTTTGAAACTCACCGTGTTCTTGAAACCTCGGTGCCAGGTACTTCTGATGTCAGGATAACAGCCACGCCAAAAGCGCCGCGTTTGAAGTTAACAAGCTCAAGCACACTATCAGGCTGTTGAAAGCCAAGTATGCATCCTCTTAGATCAGGC
Source organism: Aptenodytes forsteri (assembly GCF_000699145.1). Lineage (NCBI taxonomy): Eukaryota > Metazoa > Chordata > Aves > Sphenisciformes > Spheniscidae > Aptenodytes > Aptenodytes forsteri. The sequence continues at coordinate 315,719 of NW_008796114.1, forward strand.
TATAAAGGCAACTTCAAAAGTACACTTCTTAAAAAGGATCCGGCAGAAGTTCAGAAATGAAAGAATAATTAGGGCCTTGAAAATTTCTCACAGGAGGCAAGAATGGAAAGATGGAGATGTTTACATTAGGGAGGGACTGCAGAAGAAAAGACATGATAAAATAATTAGAGGCATAAAGAAGATGATGGGAGGCATCTGTCCTCCCTTTCTGGTAACATATAAGGGCCACACGATGTAAATAACAGAATTCAAGGTCAGGCATTGTATGAAGTTAACAGAAACAGCTGAACTTGTATAACCATTACGACTATCTGGAAGGGAGACAAAACCACGGGGTGTGAAGTTTAGCCAGACCAGAAGGTATTAGTGAGGAGAGTAACACCAAACAGTGGCAGATTAATTCCCCGCGAGCTCCTTCCTTGCCCCCTCTTTTGAAGCACCTGATCCCGGCAGCTGACCCGAGTCAGCCACAGGACCAGCTCAGCCTGACAAGCCCAAACTCCCAGAAAAACTTTCTGCCTGACCATAGGGATGGAGTCAAAGATGCTGCGGCAAAGCACGGGGGAAATCTGAGCAGTTTTTAGCGAGGCTGCCAACAGGCAGGGTATGAGGCTTCCCTAGGAGACGGGTCTCTGAGTGGAGAACTGGAGGTCACCCACCACCGTTCAGCGACACCTCTCTAACGCACCAGACCTCGAACACCAGCAAGGCTGTCACTTCAGCTGGCCCGACTGAGGGGTTTTTTTCCTTCACAAAAATATGAATTGCCATTAAGTTTTTTAATCGATAAATTGAGTTTCATTCTTCAAAAAGGAATGTTTTTCCTGGTGATTTTGTGCTAACTGTAAGAGAGTCCAAACACTATCCCTTCTCAAGGCCAGTTCGCAAGGCAGCAGTAGGATGAATTATGACAGTCAGTCACCAAAATGCTTTCCTAAAAGTCGGAGGCCAGCCAAGCAGCGGTTCCCACTCACTGTGAACGCTGCACAGCTGCTCAGTGAGAAATCCAGCCAGCTGTAAAGCCATTTCAGCACCTGAATATCAGCAGCAGAATTCAGTACGAAGTGATCCTAGCAGAGGACTGTAAACCTCAACATTAAGTGCAAACACAATGACTTGGTTTTTTGTCCTGTACACAGTTACACACAAGAACTGCCGAATTATCTTTGTGCCTTGTTTTAATAAAATAATCCAGCTCATTTCATATGTAATAAATTCATTAGGCTTTGGGGTTTTTCTTTAAATTACAAGATCAAGCATGTTTTAACAGAATTCATTTAAATACTGTGCTGTTGGCAATTAATAATTTCACAAATCTGGAAACACGCTTCACTGCACTGTCGGACCTTTGAAGGGTTTGGCTTGGTGAATTCCTACCAGCTTCCACCACACATTTCAGAAGGCAGTTTGCAACGACGTCTGTAAAAACACACAATACAGGAGGATCGCACTGCGCGCAGGTCTGTTGCTGCCTGCAAGTACGCTGGCCCTTGCCCTGCCCAGTCCACGGTGCCTTCCACCTCACCACATGCAAGAAAGCTGCATTTCATGTCAGAGCTCCAGCTCCTGCAGGTCTCCCCAGCTAGGTCCAATTTTCACTTTAACATTCAGTTTTACCGAGAGTTTGATGGCGTTTTCCATCTCATGCTTGACAATCTGAGCGACCTACAAGAAAACGCAAAACATCAGATGTACGCATAACTTCAGTGCTCTGTTCTTCTGTTAACACCTGGAGTCCTCTCCTGCATTTACTTGCACTGACTTAACCACCGATGGGAATGCAACCAAACATTTTAATCTTGATTAGGGTTTATGAATGGAGAAACTGTATAAAGCCAGTAACATTTTACGCAGCACAGAGTTGCGACTCGTTCCACACTGTTTAAGACTACTTAGAAAAGAAGTAAGATTAAGTTTCCATTAAACACCTGAGAGTCCTGCAGAGTCTCCTCTTTCACCCAGCTGCATAATTCTAAGTGTTTTGTGGAGTCTGTTCTGAAAACTTCAATGTACTGAAAGCAAGACACAACCCAAATACACCAGAGGCAAAGAACTATGTTCTTCCTCGTTGTGTCGGCACGAGAAGCACTCTGTGAACCACAAACTACAAACCTCTGGGAAAGCAGATCACATTCAATGCAGGTGCTAGAAATGCCTCAACAAAATAGTGAGGGTAACTCCAACATTTGCTGCCCTCCAAAGGAATTTCTAAGAAAACACTCATTTAAGTACACAGTTAGGGGACCAGAAGATATTTTTGCCTGTGACTTTTTGGATTGTAAGAGACTGGAATTTTTTTTCCTGACTGTAAATACCCGCCCTGGATAAAAGGACTCTCTTTCCTACCCCAAGACCCATGCGGAGTCCAGCCTGTCCTGATTGCTTATTTGAATGAATCTTTCAATCCACACCCATCCCACGAACCTTTCCACAGCAGAATGAAAAGAGGCTTTGAAATTATTGTGATCCCTCATCTCGGCTAGAGGCCACTGGGTCAGCATAGGAACTACTCAAGCCTTCTGACCCTTCCATGCGTTTTCATAATTCCCTCCCAGGAAGGGAATTTCCACAGTAGAAATTCCTCCACAGTTTTCACTGGGGAATGGAGGAAGGGATTTGAGGAGATCAGAGCACAAGAGTTTACAACAGCATTAAGAACCAGGGGGAGATTTGTCTTCCAAAACCCTACGCCCTTACATACCACATTTCAAAATGATCTTGATAACCTCGAAAAATGCTTTGAAATAGGATGTAATTCAGCACAGACAAGTACAGAGTAGAAAGAAGCAGGATAGAGAACTAGGATAGCAATAATCTACTGTTCAAAAATGGGATGAAAAATAACTGCCTGGGCAGGAAAAAAAATGGGGTTATCAGAGATTAAAAACTGAACAGGGCTTAAGCAAGGCACACTGTTCTGAGAAAGAAAGCAAATGCAATTCTGGAACATAGAAAACGTTGCTTGTGTGACACACAGATCAATTCTCCATTCTATTCAAACCACTGCAGCCTTGATCAAGTTTGGGGCCCAGTATTTCAAAAGAAACATGAACCATACAGAGGGAGATTCTCTGAGAACGCTCACAGGTCCAGCACACACCACCAGCGAGGAACATCAGATTAGGGCTGCTGCACCTAGAACAAGGGACAGCAGCTGCAGGGGAGACACGAAAACCTGTGTGAGGTTCCTGGGGAAGCTGATGGGATGAGACAGGACATGCGCCAACGCCCTGACATGGGGGGCTTTGGGCTCTGAATTTCCTGTACGTTAAGCAAACAGCACCATTTCCAGGGTTCTCAATGGTCAGCTAAAACACGCTTGGAGGAATACTGGCCATCTTAAAAACATAAATGCAGTGATGCTGGGAACAAGCAAGCAGTTTAAAAGCATCTAGCCTTCGATTCCTAATCTAGTCCATACTTTTTATGTTCCTACCTGACTCCTCGTTGCCAGGGTCAGCTCAACAGACAGAACGCCTCCTACCATCGTGGCAATATTATCACAGTCTTGCTACTGTGATAAGCTCTGAAAGCTCCCTACCTTCACTTCGACATTCTACACAGACTAGGAAAGCCCTGATACCCCAGGCATTTCACACCTTTAGCACAAAAAAACCCCAGGTATTACCCCTATATGGTCTTTTAAAAGATGGAAGCTAGCTCACTGATAGACTGCAAAGGAAAACAGAATGATCACTAGCGGTGTTTCTCTTACAACCATTTGTAAGGATACTCTGACTGGAACACAAATTCCTAGATATATGGAAAGATATTTTTAGTTTTCTTTTGTGCACTTTAGCAGCTGAAAATAAGCTAGAGCCAGCATCAAGCATGTGACCAAACTAACTTGTCTGAATAAAAATTGCTGTTGCAGCCGAGAAATACATGATTTACAGTATTATCAAGCTTTAGTGCCAGCAAAATGGAAAAAACCTCACCAATACAGAAACCAAGCAATGCTCATTTCTTTTTTACTAAAAGGTATATTGTAGTTCAAAAGGACTAATTAATGCAGTCCCTACTTTGAGTAGGGGCTTAAGAGGGAGAGACTTCAAGAGATCCTTTCCAACCTAGATCTTTCCACTATAGGATAATTCTAATGCTGCATCTGAAAGGACAGCAGGCAATATTATCACAAAAAAAGATCTTTTCTGGCCCTAAAAACAATTAATCAGAGGGGTAAGAAGTACCCTGTTGTCTCAGCTACACAGAAATCCCTGAAAAACAAGCAAATCTGGCACATACAAGGGAAGTCTGAGTCTAGGAAACATCTTGTGTACATATGCTGTTTTAAGTGACTGCCCAGAAAATCTATGGACAGAAATGTATCTGAAAGAAGTTAGAAAAGCTGGTAATAATTGCCAGTTGAGGCAAGTTGAGGTTGTTAATGAAAAAATATAATACAGTAAATAATAAGCAAATCCACTCACTTGGCCCTAGTTCTTCTGGGGACACCGTGATAACTTGGAGTCGGTATCTAAAGACATAAAAGCCTACACTCAGGGGATTTCAGTTTTCTACAGAAAGAAAATTAGGAGCCTTCTCCTGCCTAAAACAGCCTGCCTGGATTGAAGCAGCAAATGTCTGAACAGAGCTGGCAAAACGAACAGAAGCTTGAGCTGAGATTCAAGAGAAAAACATTAAACCTTTTGTTCTTAATGAAATTTAAAAAAAAAAAAAGTATGCTCAGGCCAGTCAGTACTGCTGAAAGCTCTCTCAGACTAGGAGTTACTGCTTGCCATCAGGAAATGGGTTTTGTCATTCAAGATGTGCATGCGCAGAACAGAAGTGGGAGAAAGACATCTCCAAGCTATGGAAGCATGCCCTGGCAGCCTTCCTGCCTTTGTGCTCAGGACTTGGGAAAACACTGAGCTGCCAACGTACGGCTAAAACGCTTGCTACTGAAAGCTGTCACAGAGACACCACTATGCCCAGGGCACAGGAGCACCTACACGGTGGAAGAGCACACACAGACACACATATGCAGATGACAGGTACCTTACGTCCACACAACACATTTCTTACATCTACCATGCTGCTAACTAGCACCATAACACTCCTGTCAGAAAGACAGGTAGGTACGGAGTGAGGAAACAAGTACCAAAGTGCAGGATCTGCCTTTCCTTACACAGAGTACAAGCCACAGCTGTAACGATACATGTTCTGAGTTAGGCACCAGAAGACACGAGTGTAAACAGGGAGGCAAAAATACCTCCAAACGAGGAAAAACTTCCCTCTACACCTGTCAACAACATTAAGCTACTTCACTCATCAAGTCTTGCAGAGAAATTGTACGAACCGCTGTTATAAGCAGCAAAGCACACATTGGAAAAATGAACTTCAGCCATGGGGATGGCTTGAGTCTGAAAATAAAGGAATCAAGAATACAGACATCATTTTTCATCCAATTTAACATTACTTTCACAGACCTTTTAGCACACAGCGAGAGAGGATCCAGGGAAGAAAAGCTGAGCCCCTAGAAGGAAGGCTTGCTTGAAACATTGTAATGCAGTAGATAGCTGAAAAAGCAACTGCACGGCTGTACCTGGATGACATCGTCCTCTGCAACTTCATAGAGGAGCTCATCATGGAGTTGGAGGATAAAGAAACCTCCGCTGGTGGGATGTAACTTCCCTCTGTTTCTCTTCCTCGCTAGCCTTCCTACACAGGTGAAGAGCACAGTTCGTTAGATACCATTATGCAAAGGCATGTTTCCCGTCATTAAAAAAACCCTCACACATTCCTAATGCTGAGAAAAAGAACATGAGGAACTTCAAAATTAAAAAGCCCATGCCTACAGATAAAACCACAAAACATTACTATTCTATCAATATTTGTAGAGCTACTGAGGGGAAAATGTTAGTGCTAAGCATTTTTGATATAAACATTTCAGCCTTACATTATAAAGATATGAATCAGAACAGAAACAAGAGACAGTTGCGTCTCCTGAACCATCTGTTTTAAAAGTAAATTTTAAACAAAATCATGTCAAGTTTAATCAGAAGTTGGTTTACAACATTTTCTCTGGCAATGAATTAGGATTCTGCTTTTCTTCCAAAATCATTTTAATGGCTAGTCTAAAAAAGCAGTAAGCCTCCTCCCAAATGCAGTTATCTGAAATTGTAGCTACTACTCCTGATTAAAAAAAGGAAAGAAAAAAAGAGCAGTTTTTGAATAAACAAGTAAGCAGCTGACAAAAGCAGGATCTTGGTAGGCCTTGCCTGACAAAAATAAAACAGAACAAACAGTTCCATGGTAAAAGCCTTTTTTTTAAAAAATAAACAAACACAACCTCACACTCACAGACTCAAAAGTTATTTATTTCTCAGGTTAGCTAACAGGAGGACTCCAGTTCACAACTACAGGAAGGGTTTCACAGCATCATCAGCTCCTCACACGAGCCTCACACTGAAGCAGCAATGTTGAAGAAGCCACATGATACGGGATGCTTCTCTGATGGCATAGGCTTTTATAACTTGCTGAAAGAGAATTCCTTCCAGTCCTTGAAACAGCTAGTATCAGAAGAGGAAAAACTATCACAAATGCATCTACTCGCCTTCCTACAATTACGTTGGCCAAAGGTCAGCAGCTGCTGCTCCCAGAGGGGGTGGGAAGTTCTGCCAAGCACATGCCTTCACTCATAGCAGACCTCTGAATCTTGTCTCTCTAAAATAAGACTCTCCGACATTTTTAAAGGTCCGGCTATTAATTATTTAGTTTTCCTTCTCAGTCCTACAAACCAGACTCTTCATATTATGACAGCTTCCTGTTTCAGGTTGAAGCATAAGAACTATGAAAGAAATATAGCACTCCATCCCTTAAGTTGTCTTTCTAAAAATATATGACTGATGAACAAAACACTGTCTACATTATACTAAAAAATTGTCTTCATAGCACTCCTCTGGGAATGAGTATCCCAGCACAGCTTTGCTATCTGCAGCCAGAAGAAATTTATGCTGCTAAGTGCTTCATATAATACTCTTGTGGAGCCTCTGTACATCAAATTCCAGCCAACAAATTCCAGAATTAATTCTAACCAAAAAAATGTGGTTTTGGAACTAGAAGTTGTTCCACTCTATCTTTTCACTGCCTTTGAAGCCAGAGTATCTGCATCTGCTCAGTTTCTCCTTCCTACTTTTGAACAATTCTGAGGTGGCATCATAGACCATATCACATATGAACTCCCACTGCCAACCTTTGCAAGCAGATCTGCTTTGAGACAATGGGGATTTCTGATCTGATCACAGCATTTGCTTTAGTTTGTGTGTTGAGCAGACATTCTCCGTCCTTCCTTATGACTTTTTTGCCCATTAAACACAGACTTAACCGCTGTCAGGAATGTCTCCCACCCCTAGCCCAAAGGCCCTAACTTTTTTTTTGCAGGCAACTTTTTTTTTTTTTTTTTAAATCAGTAGCACTGAAAGTTTTACTCTAGTGTGCAAGGAAGAGGTGAGCATACCAGTCTTATCTCTCTGGAAGGAGCTCTCCAGATGTCCGTGGGACTTGATCACAGAGGAGAAAGCTTCCAGGCGTCTCTGAATGTTCACAGTGGCTGTTTTGACAATGTCTGCAGCAGATCCCTGAACAGTTGTATTCACAGCCTGTCGCTCTGCCTAAACAGATAGTTGTTCTCAAAACCCACCCAAAAAACCAAATCAAATCCAGCATGCAACGTGTACTTCATTAAAAATAACAAATACATGGCCAAATACAGGCATAGTAAAACCTCCAGAAAAAGAATTTGTTACATCTGCCTGAAAGAAAGACATTGTAGACTAGCTTCGGACACAAAATTTCTCCAGGTGACTGAGAAAAGCAGGATTTCCACAAATTTAAAATTAGTTAATATCAGGTAGACTCTATGACAGATGTGTCCAAAATGACCTTGAAAAAAAAAATAATGCCAGTGCAAAGGCGTATATTAAGTAAATATTTATCTAACAAGTTTGAGCAATTTTCCTTTGAGGGGAAATAAGAAAAGGAACAAATACCCAAAAATACAGGACTTAAATGCCCTTTCTTGTTCAAGTGCTGACAGCATATAACATACAAAGACTGCTGAGTGGCAGCAACTCAGCCTGAAGAGTTGGAGCACATCACTGTGTGGAGGCTTTTAAAAATCGTGTCCACTTATTTCAATAAATTACTCACTCCAGTTCCAACATGGGAGTTCTGAAGTGAGGTTAGCACAGCGAAGACAGCTGCACACCCAGTCACGGAAGACTTACATCAAGCAGACCGTGGCAAAAGCTCTGTTATTCAGAGAACAACCGAGCGAACAATGAACTAAGTGAGAAGTGGAAGGTCATGACCAAGATGGCTCATAGACCCTGTAAAACTGCAGATACGGATATGCAAAGAAATCTAATACTTAAAAAAAAAAAAAAAGAAACTGCACTCAACATACATGAGCTTTACAGTAGGGGTTTGGATCTTTGATAGCTGGCAGGTATCTCCGTCTTCCCAGGATGGTCTGCACAAACCCATCTTTCCTGCAGCTCCTCACTGTCTCCCTCAAGAATTTCTGAATCCCTGTGAAAGGAAAGAGAAGCTGATGTTCCATGTTGACTTCTCACTGGGGTCACTGAAAGCAGTCTGGGACACCCAAGCAGCACAAAGGTAATTCTTTAAATTTCCTAGACCCTGTCAGTGTACAAGGGCACGTGATCATTCATGCAGCCTATTCGCAGCTCTGCTGGGAAACCTATTAAGTCTTTTGAAGTGGAAGAGAGTGCATAGTGTCAGGATATCTGGCTGTGCACAAGGAGGTAGGAAGTCCATTCTGCACAGCGCCCAGGCACAGAGGATCATACATGTATTACTGATAATGGAGAGGTCAGGACCTGGACCAGCACTGGAAAAACTAGTCGTAGGGAGGAAGTAAATTGAAAGCAGAAGTCAGAGCGCTTGATGCCTCAGGCTGCCTGACTTCAGACTGTGTCACTTCAGATTCTAGGATGAAAGAAACTCACCCACCTGCACTTTGCAAGGGAAGGAGTGAATCCACTGAGGGCGTTAAACAGAAACTTAGGTCAAAGAAAGGTGACACAGGGAAGAGTCCCTTTCACTGCAAGTTCAGGTAACAACTGCACTAAAGTGGAAAAAGTTAACTTCAGACAGTTTCTTTCCAAGGTTTACAAAATATAAAACATAAAAGGAGCTATTCAGGATCAAGACTGACAGCATTAGTCAATTCATTAGGTATGTAATTTAGCATGTCAGCCTGGCAATACATGTAAGTGAAAATTCATAAGAAGTGAAGTTACAGGTACATTGCGGAGTTTGTATGTATGCAGGTGTACCAAGAGGGAGGAAGCAGGAAGTAGCTTCTAATGACCATGAAGGAGACACTATCCAGAAATTACTGGAGACAAAACAGACTCTTAATGGGACACCATTTCTCAGCATCTGTCTCCTAAAGAAACAAACTCTGACTCTTCAGAACATAATTTTCCAGCTCATTTCCAAGCTTTATGATTAGAGCTAGCTGTCTTTCATCCCATTTGCCCTCCATTCATTTTCTGATTGCAGCTCTACTCTTTCTATAGCTTTCCTAAAAATTAACATGCTTCTTAGAAATGCAACAATGTCTTTTTACAAAATATGGGAGAGCTGCTCTGAGCAGCTGGATAAAAAAGTAAGGGTTATATGCAAAACAACTTGAAACTCAATGAAAGCAGAAGACAAGAACAAAAGAGAGAAATGTTTATATTTAAAAATTGTAAGAAGCGTGGGGTCTAAAGTTGTACTGCATATCCTTTAAAGCTATGTGTTTTAATAAGGAAAACAGTGTTTCTTATTCAGAAAGTTAAGAGCTTTAAAATGAATCCCCAGGGCTTACTAATTAATTAAAAAAACAACAAAATAATTAATGTAATAAGCAAACAACAAGGTCCTAAAGATGAATAAAACCAGACTGTAGAGTAAAACATTATGGAGTATCAAACTGCTGTGTTCAGGCACTGGACTTTTTCAAAATTAAAAGCTTTTTCAAAAGAGATAGGAGTAGTAGAGGGCTGAGACAAATTTAGGATTTGAAGAGACATGGAGAGAAGGGATTAAAAACAACAACCACCACCACCACCCAGCTCCCAAACAGCCATATCCGAACCTGTGTATCTTGATTTGAAGGATTCAATGTAATTGGCAGCTTCATTTTCAGCAATCCCCATCTGCTCGCCTAAAGATTTTGCTCCTATTCCATAGATGATTCCATAGCACATCTACCAGAGGACAGTGTGAAGAACCGCAACCATATGGTGAGCCATGCAGAGAAAGCAGAGCCAAAACAAAATGTGATTCACTGGAAGACAGGTGTATGGGAACAAGGGCAAGCATTCAAGAAAAGAGACTACCCCTGAGTCCGAGACATTCATGCTGCTTTTCTCCACCCTTATCCCCCAAAACCCAGACAGCTCCAGTTGAAAGGTATTGAGAGTGGGAGGACATACAAACCAACTGCTGAATAATCACAGCCGAACCCAAACAGAAAACCATACTATTGTGACTCCCTGATGTTTTGAACACTGAACCTTCCTGCCCAGAAAGCTGCTGCTGAATTTTTTTTCTTAAAAGTTACCTGTTTAGCTTGTTGCCTGGTCCTATCTCCAACAGCTTCAGGATCAATCATCTTCCATTCTGCAGCAATGCTCTTAAAGACATCAGCACCCCCGTTCAAGGCTTGAATGAGTCGACAGTCGCAAGACAAATGAGCAAGGATCCTCAGTTCAAGCTGAGAGTAATCAGCAGCCAAGATTAAACCACCTGAAGTCAACAAGGTAGCAGAAATCATTATTTCATAAATTACTCCAACAACATTCCAACCAATATTCTAGCAAGAAGGACTGAAGCTGTCCTTGCACCTTCTGCTCTGAAAGTTTTCCACAGCCATTTCTATGCAACTTCAGTCTCTGTTTTCTTGCAAATATCTTTAGGGGTTGCTTCTGCCACTGCTGCAAGTTTTGCCAATAAATAGTAGAAATTAAATTGGACAAATTCTTGCCTGTTTCCCCAATGCCCAGGCCTGCTTGCTTTCCATCCAGCCCCTACATCTAGAATCCAGCGAAAACACACAGACAAGTATCTGTCCAGGTGTCTGTGTAAAAGTCTAGCACCTGATAGGAATGATCAGCACAGAGATCAGACCAGCACACTTGTACTGGCCAGGGCAGGCAACGTGAGAACTGACATTTAGATAGGAATAACACTAGAGAGAGTGTAATTTGTGTATTAAGAGCTGCCTAAATATAGCTCTTTAAAATATATGTATTCTTAAAGAGGAAATGAAGGTGTGAACACTTGAATTATAACATTTGAATACTTCCCCCAGTTGAAATGCTCTCCTTTACAGTCTTGTGAATAATTTTGAGGGCATGGTAACTACTGCATCAGTTTTCCGAGCAGGCTGCTCAGTCAGATATATACTGTCATCAGTTCTTAACTCTTCATTAGATCTAGGATTTTTTGTTAACTATATTCTTAACAATTAGCTGGCACAGAGCAGGATCTGGGCATTACCTGGGAAGGGAACAAAGGCATGCCTCATGCTAACAGAAAACGGTATTCCTCTTTCTTCGGATCCGTCTTCAGCCTGAGCTTTTAGGCCATTAGGCAAAATACTGGAACGCTTTCTACAACTGTGGAGGCAAAGAATGACTGTTCTTCACTAACTTCTAAAACACTTAAAGATGCATAATCATTTTTGCCACAAAGAATCAGTGAAAACAAGTGAGACAGTAGCCTCTATTCCACTCTTCTAGACAATCCATACCTAAATTTGACCATGGGGGAATTGGACAGAGGCCATGTGTACACCTGAAGGGATCTACTGATTCTGAACAGATTTAGGGATAAATCTTCCTAATACATTCAGGGTTTGGTCCAGAAATCAGATAATTCCTCTCCAAAACAGGCAAGATGAAAGGCCCCAAATCTGTGATGGGTGCATTCCAGAAAGACAGCAAAGGAGTCCTACAGGAATCCTAAAAATTCAACATCCCACCTTGAATGCCAAGTCTTCTCTCAACATCATTCTCATATGCAGAATGCCTACATCAGCCCATACCTAGTAGAGACAGAAAAGATTTCCCCCACAACATCAGCCTCATGACTGCGTGTGTGCACACACACACACAAGTAAGCCTGTAAAAATGGAGCAGAAGTTGCAGAAGACATGCTCATAAAACACTGCACGTTTCCTCTCTACAGACTGAGCAAAAAATTGCCTCAAAGCAAGCAGATTTTCTTTTTCCAGAAGGCCAGAAGTTTACAGTGGTACCAGGTTCTCTTCAACCTCTCAGGGCTTGCTTAGCTCTCCTGTCCCACCAAGTCACTTGTAGCTGCAGACAGAATTGTATCCATCAATGCACCCACTGAACGGTGCACAGCTGTGACACCATTCAATCTCCTACTCCCGTGAGCATCAGTCTACCAGTCAGCCCATTGGGTTCTTCGCTGGAAGTGCAGTCAAAGGCCTTTACAATCCCTTGATGTCCGGGTCAGGGATCTGAGCAATTTCTGTATCAGAATGGAAAGGTATCTCTGAGATCAAGGCTAGTTTCAGCAAACCAAAGCACGGAAAAGACATCATGCTCTCTTCCCTTGTGCACTCCCTTTCCTTCTTATACCTTGTTGTTTCAGGGATGGTAGGGATCAAGGAGATGAAAGATAGCACAAAAAATCACAGAAATAAATTTTCAAAAGAAATAAAGGTGAAGGACAACATATGGGAACTGTAGAGAGTCACACTGTACAGAAGTTCCGAATTCAGTTGAATGAGTAAGAGCTTTATACCACCATCTAATTTAGCTACACTCTGGTCAGAAGCTTCTTACACCAAGAGGAAGGAGAATTAATAGTAATTACTAAGATAAAAGACAGTTTGAACAAAAGTTTGGAAGACCTATCAGACTTCGACTGCGTGACAGCTTCTTTTGTGCCAGCAGTCATTTCTGTGCCTTTAGGATTGCTCATCTTCCTAACACAGTGGCTGCTTAACTAAAGAATGTAGCCTCAAAAGTCAGACTGAGAAGCTGACCTCTCCCAAAGTTCAGCATGCGCTCCATTCCTTTGATGGGCTGCTTCTCTACAGGGAAGACTCTTAAGAACCCAGCCTACTCTCCAACTGTCCTGCAAAGCTGCTACAAGCCTGAGCACTGTCAGAGCCATTTCTCAGAACGACATTTCTGCCTCCATGGCTAGGCCTGGTTCTTCTCCGGAAGAGAGATGGACAAGATCCTGCTACTCCTGGGCTCTCTTGCCATGACCTACTCAAGGTGCAAGGATGTTAGACACATGGTGGTAGGAAAAGACAGATAGAAGGGCCAAAAAACTTCCGAAAGTTCTCACATCTTGCTATGGGAAAAGAAGATGATAAAAGTCACTCAGGTGACACATGTGGGACAAGACCCTGAATGGAAAAAGACACTGAAAGGACAGAAAACCACCACCAAGTATGAAGCCCCAAAGCTCACAAGCTAGCTGCTAAAACATCCACCTTGATATTTCACTAGACTTCCACACAACCGTTTAGGCATTGGCATCTAATGCTGTCAAAATAGGGCATTTGTTTAACCGAAAACAGATTTAGAAACCTTTTTCTGCTACCTGGTAGCTTTTGCAGGATCATTATCACAAATGAAATTATTAACAAAAATGAAAAATATGTTCACCCATGTTCCCTTACATAGGGAGCTGCACAGCATAAACCAGATGAACTTTCTTCTACTTCTTCCACAATACCCTATCCTCTTTCAGAGCAGCTCTTAGAAAGTCAAACCAGATCCTAACTTCAGTTTAGTTACTTTTCACACTCAGGCTTTTCATCCAACAGTTGGGAGCACAATGCTAATCTCACTGTAGGGTTTCATAAAGAATTTCAAAAAGCAAGTGGCTACATGGAGCCACATGCTGTTAGTGTTATTAGGTCTTTCATGTGTCACTGATTTTTAGGTATTTATTCCCCTGAAACTGTAAGAGAAATACTGAGTAACGAGTCACACTGACATGACAGCAGCTACAGGTCAAGTCAGAAAAGAGAAATTTGACAACTCGACCACATTAAGATCAGAAGAGTAGGCAGAAGGTTTGTCAAGATCCTCCTACCTGCCCTGAGAAACAGCACAAGAATTAACATTTCCATGGGCTCGGGAGGGTGGGCTTTCTTCAACCACAGTTGGCATTTCAATCTCAAAATCTCTTGGCACATTCTGGATATTTGGCTCTGTGAAGGTTATTCGACCTGAGAAGGAAGACAAGGCAGAACTAAGTAAGGGTCCAAAAGGAGTCTCTCTAACTTAACACAGCTGAACACACATCTGCATCTCCAAAAAAACAAGGGGCAGGAGGGCGGGACAGGACACGACCACTGAGAAAATTGAAGAAAAGGAAAAATAATTTGGGTTGAATGGGCTTGAGATGGTTCCCCTGCAGAATTGCTGTATCAATAATAAGAAACTCCCAAATGCAGAACCTGTTTTAGCGTCAGAGATTTACATGCTAATATGTGCAAGAAATGAGTAATACTGCTTGGTGAACACAAAAGCTATTTTAATACATCTAGACTTTTAGGGCAGATTCATGTGTAATAGGTATTTCAGTATTTTCATTTGGTTGAAGTAGAGCACAGGCTTGATTTCCTATCTTTTCCCCATAGAAAAGCTGTCCCCCCCACCAAGAAAAAAAATCAGTAGGAAGTGAGGATTTTGCACGCATTTCTTTACCTGTAGCTGTGTGAGTCTGTGACACCGGATATATCCTTTCCATTCCCAGTGCAGAATTCAATCGCTTTTCCCTCTGTAGTGGAAACACCACTTTAGTAATGGCATTGTTGATCCTCCTCCATTCCAGTATCAGCCCTGGCAATGGGTGAAGTGTCTTTAATTTCTCCAAAACATCCTTGTGGGGAGAAAAGGGCACAACTATAATTAACTGCCTTAAAACCTTTATAAATAATATTTTTGCAGTTCTGCAGGAAAAAGTGACTCCTTCACCCACAGTGAGCTTTCAGTGTCACTGCCTTAAAAATAAACAGATATCCCCTCCATTTATACCACCTACACCTGGGCAATCAAAGCGCCATGAGACACAGCTGTAGTTTTATTACACACAAGAAGGCAATCACTTCTCTTTGGACTTCTGCATCCTCATCACCACTTAGTCTGCACCAACCAATAAATCACCTGAAATGATCAAATAAAGCACCACTTGCCATAGGTCCCCTGCATTGTCTCCTCTTGCCCAGCATTAATGCTCCTCCTCCATCTTTCTGCATATTTTTCTCCCTGCTCTCTCCTATCCGTACTCTAGGAACACATAAAATGAAGCCCTTGACCATGCTCCTTGAAAGACAAAGCTGATCACTAGCAATTAAATCCTTTCAGTTAAATCAGAAATATGAAGGGACTAACAAGAACTTCAAAAGACAGTGGCATGCAAACACTTCTCAAAATAACATTTTTTTGTATGCAGCAGGCAGCTGCAGCCTCATCCCTCCACATCACAAAAGGAGGAAATCCTCACTTTACTTCTTGCTCCCTGCTCTGCCACCACCACCACACTCACTTCTTCACTGCCACTTGAGTTCTGGAAATCAATACTCGTCTTCCAAGCACTGACTGCACTGAAGAAGGGGAAACCAAGAAAACAACACAGATTAATGAGCCCTGAAAACAGGGAACATATATATCTGCTAATATCACTTGTCTGGCAAGAGCACCCATTAGCCTGCAGCAGTTAGTATTACTGCAGCTCCACAATATTTATCAACTGGCAAGCACGTCAATAGCCTTCACATATATACAAGCTTTTGATATACTAAATTTGATAAAGCCATCAGATCAGCCATTCTGAAGACAAATTCTCTGAAGCACAAAATACAGATATGGTAGTACCAGACAGAGAAAATACTGTATTTAATCACCATGGTATTTAAGTATCTTTCAAGCTGATGTTGAAAAATTCTTCTACTATTGGCTTTACAAAATTATTGTGCTATTTTGGTCTTACATGCGGTCTGGGAAATCAAATTCTGCCTGATTTATTCTCATTGAAACCTGCTATTTATAGTCATGTCCTCACTACACTCAGGCTTTAGGAGCATAGGAGGAATTAATAACTCTGCTAACAGAGAAAACAGAATCCAGTATGAATTTCCAGTGGTAACTGGAGGAGCAAAAGGCAGTTAAAATTTACTTTCATTTAAGTCAGCATACCTAACTCCAATGTATCCAAGCAGCAGATGTGTGAAGTAAGAGGAAGTTATTTTTACAGTCACTTTCAGACTAGAACCAGACTTTATGGTACCTTGGTCACACTGAACTGCTTGCTCAACCTAATCCTGTTTCCTTTAGCAGTTGCTCTTCTGGTGTAACCCAGAGTTTTCTTGTTCCCTTGAACTTTCACATCTCCATTTTGTGGCAACTTCAGCTCCAGGAACAAAACCTGAAAAAGGCCAGCATTTCAAATCAGTTTCTGCATGCTACTCCCAGGAGAAAACAAAAAGCAACTGGGCACTTAAACAGCTTGTCCCAACCACAGGACAGTACGAATGCTTCAGGTAATTAAAAAGCTGATTAAAGATCTCTGCTATCAAAGTCATCCCTCCTCATTTTAATTAACTACAAAATGCAATCTAAAAATCTCATTTTCTAAACACTATAAGTTTGAGTTCAGAGGTATGTTTTTTAGAAAAGGTAATTAACTCCAACCAATAAGTGAGGTTACTGCTGACAGTCAACTGTAATAAAACGTGATGTTAAAATGACTAAAAGTGAGAAGAACATTGATGAAAAAAAGAAGTGTTAGCAGGGAGCAGGCTTCAGAGCAACATAAATGACATAGAAGGAGGCGGTCACAAATACCTTTTATAGAATAGCCAGAATATTAGTTTTTCTAAAAAATTGCCAAGAACTGGAAAATGATGTATATGCTCACTTGTTGACAGATACAACACAGCTCTTCGTTTTTCATTCTATGCTTCTATGTAGCATTATACACTATTGAACAGCTATTCTGTTTCATTTCACAGTTGGCAGAAGGGAATAGAAGCTTTTCTCTCACACATTTACGTAGCACAAAATTTTACTGACACAAAATTAGAAGTGTAAACCTCTACTAACCTATAAAAGATACTTTACATGATTCCTAACAAAATTTCCACATGAGAAACAAGCTTCTGTAGTTCAGAGAACAGCATTTCAGAAAAAACTTTCCTTCCCCTTTTCCATGAAAGCAGAGTGAAATTGGAGCTGAGCATTATTTCAGGAGTTCTAACTCAGACTACTGTTACCGAGTAAAACTTCAGCACTTGCAACAAAGGAGGAATATTTCTGTGGAACTTCTTTTAGTGATGGCTGCTTGCAAATTTTGACTACTTCCATATAAAGTATAGCCCCTCAGCAAGAAATCAGTATATAGAGAAGAAATAATTGAGAAAAAAAGCATGCACAGCAATTAAAATCTATTTCTATGATTCCATGTAACATACATTAAAAAATATATAGTGAATTTCTTCAGGAATAAAAGTATTGCTAATTTACATACAAATCTGTTTCTTAGGCTTTAAAAAAAAAAATCAGTTCTGTACGCGTTCTTAAAAACAGCAGTTGATTCAAAACTTTTAAAGCAGTCTTTCCTCCTCTTTCATGCCCATATAGGGACAAGGGCAACAGTGCAACTTATTCAGTACAACTGTTCTTAGACTCAGACTATGATATCACATCACATCTCGTGCAGAATACTGGTATTGGAAAAAAGCTTTTCTAGTCCCAAAGCATTCATCCAAAATATTCCAAAAGCCATTTAATTAGCAGATTATCTCATGTGCCAAGAGAAGCCAAGGTCCTATACAAACAACGTCTTATTTCCGCTTGGTTTTCATTTCCAACATGCTTATTTCCACTTCTACCTTCTTTATTTCTGCTGAAGTTAGTGGAAATCAGAACGATCAGTAACAAGGATGAGACACACAGCACCTTGCAGGCAGCAAGCTCATAATGAGCATAAAGACAAATCAACTCTGAGCAGATTTCAATTTACGTTTTCTTCATACAGTCTGCCCAAGAAGGTTTTTTCTTAAGTCTAAGCAAAAGCCTCTTGAGGGTAGCTTCTGAGAAAGTTCTCCCCCTCCCACCCTAACCCTCACATACCTCTGCAATGTCATCAGGGCTGGTCAAGGAGAAGCTGTGGCCTGCCAGCTGATATGCCTTGGACTCAATCTCGCTCAGTTTAGCTTGCATGACCTGTTTCTGGGTTTCATATGCTGTTGTGCTAAAACCAATGCCATTCAGCTCCAGCAGAGCCAAGCAATAATGGGTGGGCATCTCCACTTTAGAAAATACTTCTGTAGTAAGTAAAAACCCCAAGAAAATCTTTTATATCATCAAAAGGAGATCAACTGCAGATCAACAGATTCATAAAAAAACAACTGGGGAATCCTCAGTTTTTAAAATCCTGAACGTCCTGACACACTGAAATCTTTTAATATAGATTTAGTTTAAATACTTTTGTTTCTGCAATATTTCATAGTAAGAAATATTTCATAATAATAAGTATTCCAGAACTTTTTATCACAAAAGTATTTAAGAGAATAACAACTTCTGTAATTTTTTTTTCTAAGAAATACACATCTCTTTGTATATCAACATTTTATAAACCACAGACATGCTTAATGTAAAGCTTTCTAACTTGATACACTTTCATTCCACCACCCACATCTTTTAAAAACATTCTATAGTTGCCGCGATCATAAATAAACTTGCAATAATAGACTTCAGTGAGACTGGACCTTAGTCGTAGGCTTTGGATACAATTTAGGGGAAACAATCAAAGCTCACCAATTGGTATGTGCTTTTGGGGGTTTTTTTGTTTGCTTATTTTTAAAAAGAGACAAGCACTCAGCAAATATTAGTGCAAACATACTGGATCATTCACTATGGGATCACAAAAGTTTCATGGACACAACACACATGTGGCAAACAATGCTACACGGGCAGGCCAAAGAGCAAGAAAGCTCCTTCAGAAAACATTTGAGGATTGCTTCTGACAATGAAGCTTTTGAAAATGTTCATGAGAAACCATAGAGACACCCAGAGGCCCCCTCAGAATGGCTAGGGTACTCACCTGGGAGGTAAAGATCTGCTTGATTCAGATACTTACAATAGACTCTGCTATTGCCTTAACCAATGGAACTGGTGGATATTTGGGATATAGAAATTATACTTCAATTTAAAATTTAATTTTTTTTTTTTTGACAAAACAGAGGTACTTCCAAGGGAAGTTCCCTCTTTTCTTTTAAAAAATCAGCAATTTGCTACAGAATATACTTAGATAAGAACTTCCAAACCTCCTTTCTTCTCCACTGATCATTCAGCCTGTGGTAACACAGCTACCTTTACTCTCCATCTTCGCCCCCAAGAGGAGGAGCTCTCTTTACCTGTCAGATTTTCCTTCTGTAATTCATTATGGAGTTGGTTCATGACACTGAAGACAAGCACAGACTCTATTGCTGCTCTGTACCGCCCAGAATGATCTCCGCTGGCACTAAGCCCCAGGCTCTGCACCCCTTGGCTGGTGCCTACCCCTTCCAGTAGAGGTAGCTCGTTGGGGAGGAAGTTAGTCACCATGTTGTGAAGTGTACGTTCCTTAGAGCCAGAATCAAGCAGCCAACATGCAACCTTAAAAAAGGGAGACCTCCATGAGACCTTTTATCCATTTTAGTCATAATACAATGCAAATATTTAACTGGGAGTTCATGCAAGGTTATAGTGCAGATTATTTTTCTTGATTTGGCAGGAAGACTGGAATAATTTGTGGAAAAGTTACATGATTTCAGATAAAACCTTCAAGAGGGCATAAGTCACTGAAAAGTTTCATTCTGACTCAAAGTTAATTCTGCACATTTGAAAACCTTACCCTCTGTCAACTAAACACATCTCAAAGTGTTGTCCTCAGGTTTTTTCATTTATTAAAACCTAACACAAAGGGGGTTAAAAATGAAAATCAGGATCAAAACATGTTTAATCTGAAAACTGACTTTGTAAAAATCAGAACTTGCTATTGATCTAGAATATTAGTCAAGCTAAGCTCTCCTATTTTTTGCACATCAGCACTAGTACCAAGAATTCTGCAAGGCAAATTTTATTCTCTGTAAGCCTCATACCTCCCACTGTCTTCAAAGCAATTTCGCTTATAGCTGTATTTCAATTTCTTGTGTCAAAATAGGATGAAACACAGGTTTCTGCATTGTCTCTGCCATGCAAGCAGAAGGTAAAAACCACATGTATATGTACGGGGGGGGGGGGGGGGGGGGGGGGAGGTGGTGAGAATGTGTGTGTATGCATGTATATATTCATTACATCACTAAAATGAACAAATAAGAGTATGAGTCCATTGAATACATGGAACAGTGCGGGGAAAGGTTCTACTTTCATTGCTCTTTGATTTTATCCTAAAACTATGTATCGGTATGAAAAGCTAAGTTTGTCCTTGTGTTGAAGAGCTTAGCTACTTACCTGCAGACTTTAATATTGCCGTGATGCTATTCAGCCCATGTGTGATGCAAGCTTTAAAAATCAACACCAGAAATTTCTATGCATCTAGAGCTTTTCCTAATAAGCACAAGAAGGTGCTTTTACCTCTTTCCAGTGTTCCATTTGAGTTACAAATGGTATCTGAACCTTTTGAGATTACATGTAAACTTTGTTTTGTTTTCAGAAAATAGTGGTAGCTAGGTGGTCCGTACACACAGCGGGTAAATCTTTTGCTTACAAAGCCTTCTGCTCTCAGAATCAATAATCTGACCAGAAGCACTTCTGACATTTTAGTCCCAGGCTTCTTATAGCAACAAAACAAGAGTTCAGCCCTGCCACTGGGACAGGGGAGAGATTTAAACTCATCCTCCCCACCCAAGTAATCAGGCGTGAAAGACTAACATGTTAACCTATCACTGAACCTGGTCTGTTTCTCTTGCAGGCACCATGAATGCACATAGCAAAAGAAGTCTCCTCTAAATACTGTTCTAGATTTCCCACCGGAAGAAAGTTTCACTAAACCCCCTGACAGGTGTGCATATTCAAATCTAAATAACAGAAGGAAAGCACCAGCAGGTACTCCTGTCTTTCCACTGGTGTGTTTATACTAGTAGTTTTACCCAAGCCAAATTTCTTAATACTGCAAACCTTTGGATCCTCAAAACTTCCTTCCAAGGAGATGCCACAAGCCATCACCAGAGTCTTGTAGTGCTGAATGAAGTTATACATGACAAGTGAGCGCTCCTGTTCGGGCTTCTTCTGCAGGTACAGCCGCAGATGATACAGTCTCTCTGTTACAGATAGGTTTTTGTCCAAAGGTGGCGGTGCCAAACTCATACTGATTTCTAAGACAGGAAATACAAGCAAAAATCATCTTTTTACCCACTGCGTGATAAGAAA
Organism: Aptenodytes forsteri; assembly: GCF_000699145.1. Classification (NCBI taxonomy): domain Eukaryota; kingdom Metazoa; phylum Chordata; class Aves; order Sphenisciformes; family Spheniscidae; genus Aptenodytes; species Aptenodytes forsteri. The sequence goes on from NW_008796114.1 coordinate 337,147, forward strand.
GGCAAGAGAAAAATCTTGAATACAATCACCTAAAGCACAAAAACTACTGTTGGACTGTGAACAAATAACAATAAATCTATGCCAATATTATATATTTTATCAAACCAGACAAGGCTCCCAAAAGGCTGTGTCTGTACTACTAAACAAAGGAGAGCCAGGAATCAAACCCTAGCCACGAGCCCACATAGCACAGACTGGGTTATGTTCAGCATTCAAGTGTCATTTGTTCTGGAGAGCAAAACTTGGAAGAAGTTGAAAGGGAAAAGCAAGTAAGCTAAAGAGAACATGCGAGTAAGCTAACATTTTAGCAATATGCACACTCAGCAGTCCAGTGCTTGAGCCAACAACCTGGCCTTATTATATAGCAGCATAGATGTATCCACAGCAACATGTTCAAGGGTGTTCAACACTTAAGACTGCTGAATAATACGGCTAAATCACTCCATCACACAACTGAGCTGGGTTTGGGACATTCAAAACACTTTCAAGAACCTGTCTGCTGAAGGCACTTTCTTGAAATGCAGTGTCATGTAACACAGCACAGCCTGTCCGCTCACTTACCAGTCTGGTCTTGTATCTGCTGCAAAGAGATATAGTAGGCATCTTTTCCACCCCAGCATACTGCCAGTCCAACTACCAAGATGTCTTTGCAGCCTTGGACAGGAAATCCATCATCTTTAACTTGCATCCACTGAGGAGAACTTACTAAAGGAATAATTTTTAAGTTACAATTATAAAATGACATCCATAAATATGGAAGAGTTTGGATCCTGAAAATGTAAATACATACAGTTGAGCCTAAATTTCTTAAAAGTGAATATCTAACTTCATTTTTATCTATAAGGAGAAAAATCTGTGTTTCTTTGCGGGGGGAAACCACGTTTAGAATAACAAAACTTTGTCTTAACAGAAACAACCACCCATATAGCATCCCTGCAAAACTCTGGCCTTTCCTAGCAATCTCTTCAAGAGTTGAGACAGAAATGTGTTCCCTCCTTCAACTCTGAAAAACATTTCACATTTGTCTGTCAATAATATATTTTGATAGTTCAGAAATTTTGTTGTTGTTGTTGTGGCAATATGGCAGCCAAGAATCTAACTCTGCTTAATCTTGTTATTTTAAAGGAAGAGTATGTTTATACAGCAGCAGCAGCAGCAAACTGCAGCATATGAATACTTCTGTGGAAAAAAAAGAAGCAATATTGCAACAATCTGGAGACTGATCTGAATTTCACACATGCATATATTGAACCAAGTTTACTTTTTGCAAACTCAAAAATACTTAACCTTGGTTTAGAGGCAATCCCACAAGTAACACTGTTCAGTGGAGACCCTGAACAATCTGTACAGTTTACTGTTAAATATATTATTCATTTTAAAATATACTAAAACTTGTTTATGACATGGAAAGATACACATGATAAAGGGACTGCATGAAATGTTAAGAATATTTAGATGCTCTCACATACAAATAAGCTGCTAACACTTCATTACTATCACCAACGACCTACCAATGAAATGCTTGACACCAATTCTCCATTCTCTACTACCACTCAGCTCCTTTGCTTTACTGAGACTGACAATATTCAATTAGCATCAGTAATTTTCCTCCTTTTCTGCAAACCCTTTCCTTCTCCACTCCTGCTTTAAGCTGAAGATGCCACCCTGCTGTTCACAACATAACGCGCTGGAACACGGAACTGACCTTTTTTGAATTTGCCACCAATCGCTGATTTGGGAGACAAAAGACATTTTGTTCTTTCACATGCCACTGAGATGGAGAATCTGCTTTTCTCCTTCCATTCTGCAACAAAAGTCTGGAAAAGTGCTTTGTCGCTTGCTACATCAATAATAGTGAAACTTTCAGCACTTAAGGGAACGAGTGGAAAAACATCCTGAGATAGCTGCAGTGAAAAGCCTTGGTCTATAGTGGAATCATCTTTTACCTCATCAGTCTCAGTTGGGTCTACACTCCCAAGACTGACCTGGAGTGTTTTTACCTGCTGCTCTGCATTGCCCTCGCTATTCTGCTGTGGCTGAATCAGCTGCCCTTTGTTCACGCAGGCAACTTGTCTCTCCCTTGCAGATTTCATAGAGAGGGAAACAGAACTCTTTGGAAAAAGCTCTTTGGGGGGTGTTGGAGGAATAAACCCATTATTACTATCTGGTGGAGGACAGGATGTTCTGTTGCTTCCCTTGAGTGGAAGTATCATGCAGTCTGTTTTCTGAAGATCCAAGTTTTCCGTTTTGTTTTCTTTAACTTTGAAAGAGCTTTTTAAATCCTGGCAAGTGGGCAAAGGCTCTGGCTGACAACAGTCAGATTCAAAAACTGGATCTGGCTCTTGATTAACAATAGGAGCAACTAACTTTCCTTTCAAACGGGAGCTTACTGAAACTGGTTCAATGCCTGAGGGACTAGGCCATTTGTCTAGTACATCCTGCAATCCTGGGCTTAGTTCAAACAAGTGTTCAGTCCACACCACTGGGTGGGTTTTCTTGTCTAAAGCTTGCTGGCTTCTCTGGAGCTTTTCACCTTGATCTCCTAATAATTCCTTTGGTCTGGAGTCATTGTTACAAATGACTGGGTTTCTTAATCCTGGCTGACCATGAAATGTAGAAGGAAGATCTTCCAGAAAAGACGGGGAATTTGCATGATCTAAAACTTCAGCTATTAGATCACAAAATGCTAGAGACACATCATTACGCTGCACAGGATCCTCATGCTCTTTCTGATTGCCACTGACATCAAATTTATTCTGAACAGGTCTTAGATTCTGCAAAAGACCATCTGGAGGAAGCAAAGCCTCTTGCTTTTCCACAGGATCCTTTCTGTCAGCTTCTGTGATGTGAACAGCTGAAAGGTCGCTGCCATTACTGAAGCTATCATCAAACAGCAAGCTATCACTCATATTCAGGCTTGTTTCGGGGACAGAGTGGCATTCTACTTGTACAATGCGCTCCCTACCAAGAGGGGAGGTTGCTTTATTAAGGTCTTTAGACACACTCTCCCCTTTCACTGAATTTTGTGTCTGGTAATCTTGTAGAAAACTGCGTAGCTGGGAGTCGGTCACTGAGAAATCGCTTTGTTTAAGGCAAGGTGCAGATTCTATTTCCTTCACTGCAGGCTGTAAACTAAGGCCTCCAGACTCCAAAACTTTATTACTGCAGTGCTGAGCTGTGTTTTTTGTGGTGTTATTTGTTGTGATAAGACTTGATAAGCCCAGTTTACTAACTGTTGCAGCCACCCTTTCATCAGTAGCATTCTCAGTCCGTGAAGTGCTTAGTTTCTTGGAGATTTCCTGCCATGGTATTGCTGCCAGCTCTGAACCTTGTATTCCCTGCTGTCCTGTGATTCCAGCTGCTCCCTCCTGTTCTATTATCATCTCAGTTTGAGTGTCCAACCGGAAGCTGTCTTCAAAGTCTCTAGAGTCGGAAAACAGATCAGAGGATGGACCATTCTGAACACCATCTGCATTGCAAACACCTCTGGATTTTACTAGAGAGTCTTTCAGAAAATCCTTAGGATGACTGTTGGCTTTCTGCAGGGCTCCAGCTTGTAACAATATTCCATTGGGCTTTTCGCTCCCATTTTTGCCACCATTCTGAATCTGAATATGGCAGGATTTATCCTCACCAGGACAAAAATGCACAGGCTTCCATATCCTGCTGCCACTATGGACATGTCCACTTCCAGAGCAGCTAGCAGTTACATTACAGTGATCTGTGTCTAAAGCCATCTGCTGCTTACCAATCATCATCTCAGCACAGCTAGCATCTGTTTGCATTTTATTAATTTTATTCTGTTTATCATCAGTATTTTCATTTCTCTGTGTCCTAGCACTAGCAGGTATTACTAGACTTTCTACAATATTATGTGTAGCCACATGAATATGTGGAGTACCCTGCAATGTAACAGGTGCCTGAAAACACGCTCTCCCCTTAGGCATGCCTTCATTAGTGGTGGTAGGCTCTGTAAATAATCCTTCCATTTTATCTTTCCTCCCAAGATTAATTTCCCCCATCTGTACAGAATTTGAGACTTTATGAGTTACAGACCCTGTTTCCATAAGTTTCTTATTATTTTGGTCTGAAAAAAAAATATTTTTAGAGATGGTGGGGTGGAAAGCAGGTGGCTTTTGTATGTCTATGCTAAGCATATTTGAATCTTCAAGAAGTGACCTCTGCAGTTTTGAAGCAGTATTTTTGTTCCTAGTCCGGTTTAAATGCATGTCCATACTCTTTATCAATCTAGAGGCTGAAGACTTTGTTCTCAATGTTGGTGTTTTTCCTTGTTCAGTAGGGAGTTCTGGAATCGCTCTTCTGGAATCCGTCTTGGTTTTGACCAGAGAAATTCCTTCTACGTTTTCATTATCTCTGCACATATTTGGCCGTTTTCTAGCACTGTACACAACATCATAATTGTCTTCCTCTGCTTGAGCCTGTCTCCTGCCTGGGCCTTCACATTCAAATCTGGAGTTTTCTGTACTACTGCTTAGTTGCCTTTTATATCCCTTTTTAATATTTGATAAGTTTCCAGTCTGAGAACCAAGGCCATTACGATGTTGAACTCTGCACCCTTTTTTGTTTAACACGCTAGAAGGCTCAGAAGACTGCTCTCCATTTGGTCTACGTAGTCTGTCTTCCAGTTCTGACTCACTGCCGATCATAGAAGATGTATCAGACTCGAGAAAAGACTCTGGGTTCCACTGCACTCCCATCAGTGCCAAATCCTGCTGGAGAAGTCTCCTGGCTTCCTCCACAATGAGGGAAGCTGCTTCTCTTTCGGTTAAGCCTTTCATTCCAGCCATCCAGATACTGCGCACAGTCCGACGCTCCTCTGCTGATTCTTCATCTTCATCCACAGCCCTACGAACACTATGGGAAAGGTAACAGACAGATGTAAACTTTCATGCAGAAAATAACAAACGACACACGGAGCTGGCACTATTCTGCTCTGCTCCTATTTCAATTAGCTTCACAGCTTCCTAGCTTCACAGAAGCACTATATCCAAAATACAATGCACTTAACAGGAAATAACTATTTCAGTTTTCTATATGTGAATTGATGTCGATGAAAGATATTACTGGCTGCATACCCCAGAAGCATTGCCAGGTTTCCGTGTCCAAACATGTACCCCAGATGAGTCCCAACTCCCTAACAGGGCAAGATCCAGGTCTGAATCAATCCTCCTCCATGCACCATTTTCCAAAGAAAGGAAACTTCAGGAGCATGAACCAGACAGGTGTCATGGCACAGTCCAACAGGTACTTGATCAAGGAAGCTTGCTGTTGCACGAAAATGAAAATCACAAGATAATCTCAAATGATACACAGTAATAAATCGTCAACTCATTTGATCATATGGTGGAGCTGCCTTTTAGAGGCAGCAAAAGGTCTCCAGAAAGCATTAAAAATTCACCCAGGACTAAACAGTGCATTGAAAAGAGGAACAAGAAGAAAATTCAGGTCTCACAAACTTATGCTGCAAATAAAAGATGCTTCTATTAATTTCAAAATAATCATGGAATGACTGTGATCAGTCACAGAGACCTACAAGTTATTTCTAACATGTTTGGCACCAAGTCCCAAAAGGTTGCCATATTTAATTACAGGTTTCATCCTGTAATCCTTCACCTTACAAACAAATTCCTTTACTTGACTTCTGGACTTACTGATTTCTCACCTTTTGAATGGTACTGAATTCTTCAGAGCAGTTGCCACATCATCAGGACTGGCTTTAGCAAGATCAGCCACTGTGACAAAGCCAGAATTGTAAAGCATCCTAGCACGCTGTGCATTCAGCAGAGACACTCGTACCAGGTCACAAAGCTCCCTATGAACCCCAAAAGTGAGGCGGCTCTGGAACTGGGAGAGCAACAGCTCCATGTTGTGCCAGCCCAGTCGATTACAGAAAACCGTTACCATTCCTGGAACACAGAAGTTACATCAATGTCTTAACTCCAGCTCCAGTTCTACTAAGCTGGATCCATTTTTCCCCCGTCATCTGAATAGCCATTCACTTTACATTTCTCACCTTCCCATTACTTAGAGAAACTAATTCATGTTTATTATAACTATGATTAGGTGCTGGTCTCGCAGAACTCAACTTAATCTAGAATTAACTAGTTTATCAGTGAGGTAGAAATTCTGAATGACAACTGCTTTTACGAAGACGCTAATCTTGAAAGTGTGAAGCACATGCATATCCTGTAACAGGATTCCTATGAACCAAACACACTGAAGAAAAGAAGACAGAAAAAATAGTAACGAGAGGCACTAAAAGAAGGCACAGATCTTTGAGGAAAGCCAGTACTGATGTCCATAACATCAGAACTTGGCCTGCAGAACTTCAGTTACTGAGAGTACCATAGGAGGTAGCAAAGCCTGTGACAAAGGTTACAACTGCAGTCCCCAGCACATGGAATGAGGAAAAGAGCAGGGAAAAGACAGTTTATTACTCACACATTGCATCTACAGAATATGAAAATAACTGAAAGACATGGCATCCCTCACTATTTTTATAGTGATTATAGAATAAAACTTTTATCATATCTCTTAACTATATGTCATGTCAACAGTTCATTTTACTTCCCAAATTACTTTTGTTCCTGCACTAATCTACCTGATTGCTGAAAATTATTAACACTGGGAATAGAGAATTATGAAACTGCTACAACAAAAAGTTATTTATACTACCACAATTAATTTAAACTACTCTGCATCAGTTGGCGTGACCTTTTCATTTTGGGGCTTTGACTCATGCTGCAACCCACACATAGGGTTTTGCAAGTTGAGCTAAAACTGTCTTAAAAATTGAAGACCCACTTAGGGAGTAATGGAGGACTTAGGCAATAGAAAATAAAATATCTCAGTCACATGGTGGGCTGTTACTTCTACTCCTACACAGCCCTCTTAAGGAAGTTAAGTTAAAGGTGACAGCTATCTGACTTCTTGTTATCTGGTGATAAATGACCCAGAAACTACTCACTCTGTTTTGAAAACTATAAACTTATACTTTCTGGCCAATTAACTTTGCAACCAGGAGAAAGCCATGCTAAGTCTTAGAGACCCCGAACTTTACCCATGCTGAAAGGTACTCTCTCCTGCTAAAGCAAAGCTTCAGAATGGACTTGTACTTAATCTCCATACTTAGTATTGAACAAACTATACTCCTGCACAGTCCACAGATGATTTCCACAGACCTCAGCATGCTACAGCACTGCTTGATTCCACTTGGCTGGCCCCCTTCCCACAGCATACTCTGTGGTTCCATCTCAAAGCAGGGGCAACCACAGATTAAGCTATAAAGCTGGAAGTGGTTTTACAAGACTGATTGTTGTTAGTACCACACTGTGGCTATCTTATCCCCATATCTGGAAGGAAAGAAAACAGACTAGCCTAAGACTCCTGGGGGTTTTTTGCCCAGACAACTCACCTGCATAGGTGGCAGCAGACTGCTGCAAGGATTGAAGCTGGCCACGACTACAGTCATATTTCTTGGTCATATCCTTTAAGGGAACCTCACTGATTAAATCCACAAGGGCAAGACTGGTGAAAAACCTGTAGAAAAAGTACACATGGAAATGAAATCATCATCCAGGGCACGTTAGTGTACATGGCAAAATGCAGTGATAGCATAGGACAGAACGGTACTATAGCATAGCACACAAAATAAACAGGGAAGATGGCTTCCAAAAACATCAGCACAAACATCTTGTGCCAGCAGTATTCTCAATCCAGAGCAGACCAGGTCCAGGTTCTCTGAGCTATCAGCTCACTCAGCAAGAGAGCCAGTTCCTGAAAACAGACACAGAGCCTGTCCCCTCCACATGTTATAGCTTCTAGTCTTTGTACATTCACACCCATTTGTGGCTACCTTTTGTGGATGGCCATTTGTCTGTGCTGTTTCTCTGTTTTAGCTATGATTTTGCCCTTTACAGAGCGAGCCAGAAAGCCTTCTTCAATCCCCACCAGCTCAGCCACACGTTTCATTGAGGCAGGTAGCTTCTCCCATAAGCAGAAAAACTGGTACCAATCAATTGTGGTCCATTCCTCATACACTGGGGTGACCTAAGAAAATAAGACAGTGCAAAAAACTATTTTGGCGAAACAAACAGAACAGCACTGGGTAAACAAAAATACGGCCTAGGGAATGTGGTTAGAGCATCCTACACACTACTCTGAAGCACTGAGTCATAACCATGTACCCTGAAGAAAGTAAAAGCTCTTCTAACCTAGCTTTTTTAATATTTATACTGATGAGATCTGACTCATACGGGTACTCTAATGATTAAACAATTTGGAATCTTTGTCAGATTGCTCCCTAAATCCAAGCCACTAGAAGATTTTTGAGCTGCATGTTTATTCTCCTTTAACAAAACAAAACTTTATTCTTTTTTTAACAAAACTTACAGATATCTATCAGCCTCTTAAAACCACTAGCAACCACACTAACCACTGCCACAGCATCTGATACAGCAGGACGGAACATAGATTTTGCCAGAACTCACTGAAGCTTTCATTTACCTGGAGTACAAGAAATCTCAGCTTTTATTAACACTAACAAAAAAGCCATCCAGAGCATTCACATGCTTTTAGACAGAAAACCAATTCTGTTATCGTTCAGTCAGCACAGAGTCAGTTTCAGTATGAGGAGACAAAATGTCTTCATATCTGTATTGATATACTGCAGGATTAATTATTTTGAAATAACTAGCAGTTGTTGGGGAGCATTTAACGTAATACAGAATACCAGATGCCTACGTAGTTGTAAATCATTCATGCCCCCTTCATCTGCTGAGAAGAAAAGAGTTATTAAGGCGGGGGATTGTCTTTTGTTGTTTGTTGGTTTTTTTCCTTTAAAGAAAACTCTTTTCCTAGCTAGAAATACTTATTTGTTTTAATCAACTTTCCTAAAATACAAGGTCTTGGAATTCAGTCACATATTTGTACAAGTAAAAGATTAAAGCCTAAGAGAATTAAAAAGCATTATAGCAGATAATTTCCCTGTAGCCCATAAGGAACTCATGGAGAACAATTCTTAAAAAAAAACCCAAAAAACAAAAAAAACCCACCCGCCATCAAAACTAAACAAACCTTCAGCCTGGAAAATGAACAGACTTGCAAGAAAGCATTTTAGGCTAGCTTAATGGAAGAGAATGTCAAGAACATTTTGTTCAATAGTGTATTTGATTTAAAATAACATAACAAGCTGCTGCAATTAAAAAGTACAGGGTAAAAAAAAATATATTGCCATCACTGTCTCTACCCCAGAACATGAACAAAATTCATCCTTTTTTTTTTTTTCTGTTTTGGAGATGCAAATAGGAAGAAAATTCAGTAGTGCATGACACAAAACAGTCCACTTTGCCTAGCAGAAATAGAACAAAATATAATGTGGTCCTCTAAAACAGAGATATGCGTACATATGGGACACTAGTAGATCCAAAAAAAAAAAAAAAAAAAAAAAAATATTCTACCAGTATCAGCCAATAACTAGGTTAGTGAACACAGCAAGCAGAGACAGGCACTTTCAATCTCTTGCCTCCCCCTGTCCCCTAGCTCAACAACTCCCGTAACCACAAGCATATTCTCCTTGGAGTGAACTTTTTTTTCAGGCATGAAGCCCAAATTTTGCCTTTGATTTATCAGCCTGGTAAAGAGAATACACTTCATACTTAAGGAGGCTAAATACAACTGTCAAATTTCGGATGATGATTGCATGATGGGCCTCTGGCAGCCATGAATCCTAAGATGTTCACTGCAACTCCATCTTGTTTCCTCACTAATCTTCACAGGTTCATGGCTTCCTCTCCAAAGGTCTTAAATAGCATTGCTTAGCTTTTTAAGTGTACGTGCACATAAATCTTGACAAACTTTGGGACACCTTCCCTCAAAAGATATATCATGCTCCTTCCCTTAGCCCTGGCAGCATCACCAGGCAAGTAAACTAAATCAGAGATGAATTTCACTGTTACTGAACCAAAGAAAGGCCCACCCATAGGAAGAAAGCAGTGTAGTTCTCTGAGGCTTTTTGAAGGCAAAATAGATGCTAAAACCCCAAAAGTTTTCTGAGGCTCCTAAAGTAATCTGAGATGCAGCCTGCTGATCCCAAACACACAACAAAACCAATTTGTTTCATCAACTTCAAGTGTCTCAGAAAACTTACCATTATCCTACACCCAAAACTTACAAAGTTCTGAAATCTTTCGAAGTCAGGAGTGACAAAAATGGGCTTAGATGGACCTTCCAGGAGTGACAAAAATGGGCTTAGATGGACATGCAGCACCTCCCTACACAATAGACACTATGGGAACAGACTAGTTCTGAAGAACATTCAATTTAGAAACTTTTCTTCATGAAGGATAAGCTAAGTAAAGCACAAAAAAAAACCCCTACGTTCATGGAGCCCTCAAGAACTCTGCACTGTGCTTTCTCTCCTTTCCTTAGTTTTGGCAGCACAAAATACAAAACACAGAATGAGGAACCTACCAAATAGACAATATGCAGATCATTCTCTAGAACAAAGCTTTTCATAGCTCGCTGCAGGTCAGCGAAGACTTCTATGGCTTCAGTTGGTGAAAGAGAAGAGGAAAGAGTGGCTGAGCCAAGATGTGTTGGATGATAAACTTTTGCTGTTAAAAAAAACCAACCAAACAAACAAAAACCAAAAACACATAGAGAAACATTTAAGTGCAATTTTATATCTCATTTTCAGGTTGCAATGTATTTTATAGATGTCAATTCCACTAACTTTTCCCAACTGCTTTTTCAAGAAGAAATAGCATATTTCTCCATTCTGAAGACAGGAAAATGGAAACAATAAAAGGTTTAGACTTGCCTAAGTCTAAACTAGCCTTTTTCAGAGGTCAGATCACAAGCTCGGATCCCTCTAACTACTCGGACTAACAGTTCTGATAGCTATTTGAACAAAAAACACTGGAATCCCATCTGCCATCCTGCCTAGGAGTTACCTTTTTTGCATATTTCTTTCTTAGGAACACCAAATATCTTCTATCATCTTTTCTTAAAAAGAGATACAAATTAACCTGTAATGGGGATTCTTACTATTACTGTAAGAGTCTCATCCTTAGCAATTTTAAGAAAATAGCCAAAATCAGGAAAAAAAGTGCAACCATGTACACCAAGCAGTTCTAGAAGAGACTTGCATTCTCTTAGAATGTACTGGTTCTTCAGAAAGACAAAAATCATAGTCTACAGTTAATGTGTACAAATCCTGTAGTAAAAGTATGCCTTGTTTAAAGATACTTTGGGAATTTGTAGACCAGGATGTATCAGTCTTAGAGGCGATGTGCAGAGAGAGGCCTTCCAAGAATACCACGTGCATGCAAAAAATGTTAAAGCAGGTATTAAAGACACCCTCCAGAAAGCTAAAAAAATTCTTGATACACACGATTCTTTAAAATAAAAACAAAAAATGCAATTAAGTCCTCATTATAAAGTTACATTGAACATCTACCCAGCTGCAGAAGATTTACTGATTCAAAACTGCTAACTGCAATCACTGAGAACACCACCAATGTTACCTTTTGCATCATTGCCGGAGTCCAGAACCTGAATGAATTCATTTTCCAGAAGCCATGCCACACAAGCCTCGATAGGTCCAGTCTGCGCTTTGTCTTGGGCTTTCTCATTTCCCCACTTGCTTTCTTTCAAGCTGGATGCAAGAAGAGTGCAAGAAGCGTACATCTGCACGTCATCTGGAGTGTTGGCCACTCCCCCCACTATGATCTGTTGAAGAAAACTACTTGTTCGTATTGCCAGAGAAGCAGTAGGACGGAACATCAGATCAGAGAATCAAAGAGACTGATCCATCGTATATCTAAGTTTTAAAGAACAGGTATGAAGGGGGTGAACATGAGGCAAAGCAACTGCCAACCTTTAAGGTCTTTTCTTGGCAAGAAGTTAGACACCTTAGGTAGAAGTAAGAGGACTAAACTATGTGAAAGAATTAATAATAAAATCTTATTTTCATAGCAGACATATGCATAGTAGCAATTTAGATTTGAGACTAGCCCTAGGCATTTGCTTAGCCAACACTGTGAAATACTTTTAAAAGGTTAGAACACAAGCTGCAATTTTCTGAAGACAAAAAGCAAACCAGGAAGGAGGAGTTCTCCTAAGGCTCTTCAGCATACTGAAGTTTTCTCTTAATAAATGTGAATGCTATACCCCATCATTATTTTCCTGATTGAGAGTGATTTTTTTTTCCCCTTGGATTTTGTTTTCGGTTTTCTGTTTGTTTTTTTTTCCCACATAACTGCTTTTTCCTTGTGAGTCATTTCCATGTGTGTGTCTTCCTTGAGATAGCAAGGTGTTTAACTAAAAACTTTCTTTCATGGTTTCAATGGATTTTTTTCATGTTATAAAGCAACACCACCAGAAAGGAACCCCCATCTTTTAGATACCTTTTATGTAGAAAAACGCATTTAGAAATTCCATTGGTCTGCTAAAAATTCAAAACCTATGGAATCACAACCAAGTGCTAAGTATCACAGCAGTTTCCACAAGACAGTACAGCAAACAAACTGTATTTAAAAAGTCTAAGCTCAGTTCAAGCCCAAAGCAACTTTGGAAAAGGAGATAAGCTCACCTATGTGGAATAACACCCTTTTGGTCCTTTTTACTCCTGTAGGAACCCTACAGAGGAGGGCAGGCTAGAGGGAGCAAATGGGGGTACCACACCTGTTTGTTTACCAAAAATGTATTTACAAAATTTCAATCATTTCTGTGCAAAAGAGGTAGATGAGTTGAGGGGGGAAATAAGGGACTCTACAAGGTTTTACAAATGTCATTATGGATTAATTCAGTCAACAAAGCCTCTGGGATTAGTAATGTACAAGCATCTCCCAGTTAAGACTGTCAGGTCACACATGAAGTTTAAGAATTACACTTATTTATGCCTGCAGTTTGAGTATATCTAAATGCAAAAGCAAAGCTTAGTAACTCCTGTTTGACTGTGCTCACATCCTCATCTGCAGCAAGCAGAGACCGAAACATACCAAACAAAATGCTGAATACTGAAGCAAGCAGGCAGACCCAAGTAATTTTCTTCTGAAGCTGCTTGGGTTGACAAGGGAGGAAACAGAAGAAAAAGAAAGTGCACAGAAAACATTTGATGGTGTCACAGAAGAAACCATCCTACAATTACAAGAGTGCAAGCACAGTTCTAATTCCCCTCCACGTGTCCTGTACCTCAAGTATTGCTCTTTTCATGCTAGAAGCAACACCTTCCCCTTCTCTTCTAAGCAAACAACTGCAAACAGGCTTGAGAGATCCCTGAAGTAGAGCAGTTCCTTTTGATTTTTCTGAGGGCTTGCAAACTAAAATGCTTTCACCTGTAGGGAAAAAAAAAAACACAAAACAAAACCAAACATTAATGACCTTAGTATTGCATCTTAGCACTGTAATAGCTACATAAAGTTCATCAAGGACATATTATTGGAATGGAAAACTGTAGGTATTTTTGAAAAAGCTGAATAAAAAAAAAAGAAAAAAGATAAAAAAGATAAAAACCTTTGCAACCTTGAACAGTGTATATCCACTGCTATGTAAGAACTCCACAGATGCATAATACTTAAGAACTAAAAGCTCGGAGCAGAACAAACTTCAATGTTACATTAGGCTGGTCAGGGTCTTGCCAAAGCAGCTACGAAGCTTCCATAGCCTCTCTGTGCATCTGCTTTGCTGCTGAACCACTCTCGCTTCTTGTTCTGGAATTGACTGGAACTATAATATACAGTGGCATCAATTTTTTTTCTGCTGAAAAGATTCTCAAAAGCAAGAAGAAAACATAAAAGCTGTACAGCACTTTGACAGTTTGTGTTAAGTCAATCAGCTTCCACTCCCAAAATGAAATAACACAGATACCAAAGTGATTCAGAAATTCAAAGTTATTAATCTAAGTAACTATGCATTCTCTGAACTTTCATATATGCATATATATATATACACACACACAAAAAATCTTAAGTATCCTGAACGGTTTCCACTGAAAGTACATCTAAATATACCTTACCTTAAAATTCTCTATCAGACATTGTTAAGTTAATCCCTAACTACTGAAATTCTGTGGGAGACAGAAAAGGTCCCAGGGCCATGAAACAAAAATAAAAATAATGGGCCAATTCCTTTAATAAGATAATAGTACAGACTACCCATGGAAAATGCAGTGGTCACATAAAGGAGATTTTTTTCAATAAAGCCATTACAGAGAAACTAGGTCCCTGGGAGACCTAGCTAGTTAGAAGCTTTGTCAGTTGGCACAGGATAAATGAATTATGGGTAGGACACGCTTGCCTTTGACTAAGAAGAGAGCATTAGATTTGGATTAGCTGGACAGTAAATATCATGATAGGTTTATGATAACTTGTTAATATTTAAGTGCGCGTAGTCTGGACACCAAGGTAATTCTAGTAGTGGGTATCTTAGTAAGAGCCTAGGAATGTTAAGTTACGATAAAACCGTAGCCGTGGTAATGCTACAGTAATTAGCAAAGTCAGAGAGAATGAAAACACAACTGCGCTTAAATTTAATGAACAGAATAAATACCACAAATGCAGTGTAGGCCAGTAACCGAATACACCTTAAACTTGATTACATAAATGAATTACAGGATGAAGGACATGCTCAGAGGATGTGTGAAACTTTTGACGTGTGTTGACCATGTACTTTTGCCAGAGCCAAGAGTACAGAAGATAAACTGCCTGTAAGCATTGTTTTGTGAAAGCAAAGCTTATTTTCATTTTAGCAATAAAGAACACTCACTCATTTCGTATTTGGGTTCTGAAGTGACCTACAGTTCCCTCTGAAAACTTTGACTCTTCAGTGTGATAAATCTAACAGAAGATGGGTATCCACTTGGCTCTACATTATCTGACAGTCATTCAAGACTTGGGGGAAACCCTTTCCCAAGATGACACTGAGAACTTAAAGCCAATAACTGCAACCTAGCAAACAGTAAAAAAAAAAAAAAAAAAAAAGAACTAAGCTGTTCTAAAATCCCTTATTGAACATTACAGATGAGAGGGGAAGTATAGGTTAGCATCAGTCTAGACAAACACCAGACGACTCTGGCTATCTAGGCATAAAACTCCATTAAAAGCAAAAAAGGCCCTATTATATTTTTAGGTTTTATTCAGCAATATTGACAGCTTTACCTATTTCACTTTGGGAACATGACAGTTTTGATGAATGCAAAAATAATGCAATTTCATTTTCTAAAATTATGTTTCTAAATTTCCATCAAATCAGAAAAAAAAATTTAAAAAAAAAATCAAAACCTGAGACTATGTCCCCACTACAATGT
Source organism: Aptenodytes forsteri (assembly GCF_000699145.1). NCBI lineage: Eukaryota > Metazoa > Chordata > Aves > Sphenisciformes > Spheniscidae > Aptenodytes > Aptenodytes forsteri. Next base: position 352,475 of record NW_008796114.1, read on the forward strand.
TGGGGGAGGGGGAAAGGGAAGGAAATCAACCCCACAGCATTTATCTTCTGTCTGTCAGCTGAATTTCATATCCACATAAGGCATTTTTTCCAGCTGAAGTTGCTGTCCTCCAGTCTCCCTACTCTGTGAAAGAGTAGCAGCTGGTAATGTAGCTTTATGTTCTCATCCAAAAGACTCTGTGGAGTGGAAAAAAATGGTACATTCATGAAGCTCATCAGCATAAAATCAACTGCTTAGTGTGCAAAACACAGTCACATCAGAACTGTCGAAAAAGGGTACTAATTACTGTAACTTGAAAGGGGAAAAAAAAAAAGAAACTTCAAGGAATAATGTAATTTTACACCTGCCAGCTACACTCAAGTGACAAAGTCTGGAAAATTGCAAAATACGGCATGCAGCTGCCCTTTTCTTTAACACACAGGGATAGGTCACAGACATATAGGTCATAAAACGCTCTGTTGCTATGCCACTCTGGCAAAAATAGAAAGTTAAATGTAAGAACAGTCTGCTTACATAGGGTTCCAGCAAGCACCAATCAAACCATCAGTAGGGCAAGTCCCACTTCCTGCTTCTGTTGAAGTTCTTATTTTCTATTGTTTATACTTGTATAATACAATTTTTCCGAATATCATCCATGAAGATAAATTTTCATTGCAAATTAAAATAACAGACAGGATTCTTTTGTTGAACAATAATCAGTGCCACTGTATGCATGAAGATACCATATTATCTATGAACTACTGTCCCTATTTCCCTGTCTCTCTGTCACATTACTACATTCAAGATCCATAAAAGTTATGGTTAAGTTTAGTGGAAGTTTAATAAATCCAAATCAGAACTTCAGACAACAGACGAAGTTTGTCAAATCATGGTTGTAGACTTTAAACACATTTCTTACATTTCAGGCCTGTCCAATGAGCGTTTACTGTAAATTTTCTCACTGAAACTGTAAACACTTTAGTAAACTGACCATGGATCACACAATTAAGGCAAATGAACAGAGCCTTAAAAGCTAACAAGAATTCAAAGGAGGAAATAGCCCATTCCTGAAGTAACTGACATGTAAATACCAAAGTAAGTCTCATGCAGTGAAAAGAATCCCCTGGGAATTACAATTTTTACTCCATTAATACCAAACAAATTCATCTTGATTAACTTAATCATACTGAATACCAAAGGAATTCATCATGATTCGTCACTAATTGCAAAGCACTGCCCTGGATTTAATCAGGTTAACACCGTTCTTAGAGAATGTTAATAAAGCCTCTGCTTACCCTCTGTGTCTACTCCTTTCCTGCCAGCCCTTCCAGCCATCTGCTTGTAAGTGAGAATGTCCAGCAGTTTGCCACCAAACATGGGAGTTCGTATAATTACTCGGCGCGCAGGCAAATTCACTCCAGACGAGAGCGTGGAGGTTGCTGCTAGGACTCTAATCAAGCCCTGGCGAAAGGCTCCTTCAATGATGTCCCGTTCATCAAAAGTAAGACCTGAGGAGAGACAACTGACTTTTAGCAAACTAGTAATGGTGAGACTGCATTTAAGAGCTAATAACATTACTGTCAAGCAAGCGGAAGAACAAACAAACTTAATGAACATTTGCCATTCAGTGTTAGGAACTAGAGTCGCAACACTACCTCAGTTAACTTCTTCTGAACCATAAGTGAAGCAAAATTTCACCATTAAGTTTTCATTATTCAATTGACAGTAATAGTTATCAACTAGCTTTTCTAAGGTGCTTGTACGCATTGTAGGAAGATGAACAACTATTTACTACATATCTACATGCACTGCAAGTAAATAAAGAAAGAAATAAAGAAAGCAAAAAGAAGAAAACTGGATGTAACATACACAGTAGGGAACTAGGATTTAGTCATTTGCCATCCTGACCTTTCTTCATTATTTCCATTCTAGGTTACAGGTCTAATATGTTTCTTTCTACATTTCCTTGAGGGCTTCAGGCCAATTTTATTCTTGAGAATAAATCCACACTTGAGAAATTTCTTGAGAAATCCACACTCTATAAGCATTTGGAATTATTCCCCCTACATATTCAATGCCATAGCTACTGTTCTCTCTTCCAGAGTCAGTCCTTTCTCTCAGTGGATCAACAGGTGACATACACTATTACCTACTCAAGTAAGAAATAAAAGATCTAGCCAGAAGCGTTCATGGCACATGCTCCTTTTATTTTCATTGTTATACTTTTTCTATTTACTCATCTATTTCGGTATTAAGTTGAGGAAAATTGCCCTGAAATACTCTGGCAGCTTTAGGGACAACTTGAAAATGCTTGGGCTGCAAATCAGCTAATTTTTCAGGCATTTCACAAAAAAAAATTTAAGTTGTGTTTAAAAAGTTGCTGTTATCCAACATAACAGAGAGAAGATTTATCATAACAATTAGTGAACTAAAGTCTTCAGCCACAGTAAAAGAATTTCAAGTTTACCTCTAAATGTGAGATTCTCGAAGCATTTTTAATTCAGTCATAAACTACAGAAGGCTTCAAAAAGCAACTGGTAAATTGCTGGTAACTACAGCAAAAAGAACCCATATGACTTGACCATTACAGAATTCAAGACCAAGATATTCAGGAATACCTGCATGATGAAATGCCACTCCCCATGGCAAAGTACGTTGGAGCACAGAGTCCAGGCCTGAGAGAGAACGCTTTAGCTGATCCAGAACCTCATTGATCCCTTCTCTGTCCACAACAACTGGGGAAAGGGCTGAGTTTTTTGCAGAACCTTGAGAGAGAAAATATTTTTAGTTTCTACTAAAATTAATTTTCATTAAAGGCATTGTGCATACTAGAGTCTTCTATTAATTACTTTTCTCTTACTCTCAGCCTGTTGCAGACTGTAGAATTCCCTGGCAATGATGTCTGCCAGCTTCTCACACCAGTTCTTGGATGGACAGAAAAGCAGGACTGAATGGCCGTCACAAACAGTCTCATAGCACAGGCTCACAACATGGTCTTCATCTCCCTGAATTGAGACAAAGTATTTTCAATGCACTTTCACACTGAACGGGGTTTGTAAATGCTGTCATTCTTCTGTGTCACGGTAGGAATTTTCTACTTCAAGTCAGAAAGAGGAGCAAACAAAGAAGATGGAGCATTGTTATCTTAGTTTCTGTCTTGCTTTAGGAAGTCCAAGCACTATGTGTGACCACATTGTTGAGGACAGCCCTAGACCTACCCATGAATAAATCTAAGGTTTTATGTCTTGCTTTCATAAATCTGTTTTTGAATGAAGGCCACACAGTGCACAAAAAACCACTGCAACCGCCATGTCGTGGCTAACAGCAGTGGGGAAGAACTAGGAAGAGCCCTGAGGGAAAACATCACTCTACGGCAACTAAAGACAACTTATCAATTAGGATGTTTGAACTAAAAGTGCGAGATGTAGTAGTCTGAGCATCCCCAATAAGATGCACCCAGCAAGCACTGCTGACCAAAGACTGTAAGTGTTCAGAGCACAGTGGAAGGCTTTTATGGATACTTATATGGATGTGCATGCAAAACCCTACTGTTTACAGCTTGCTTTTTTGGATTTAAGATCCTAAGAGAGTTTCTGTAACTGATCTGTTTTGCTTGGCTAAGCCAGATTCTCTTCCAACAAGCAGGCCAAAGGAGGAAGAGAAAAAAGGTGGGCGCACGGTGAGAAATAAAAAGCACTGAAACGCAAATGAAAACAGGGAAGCAATGGCACGAACTGCATATACACATCAAAAGCTCGGTAAGGATTCAGCCAAATTCAGTGGTGAGGTCATCAAGTTTCCTTTCCTGGTCCAGTTTGAGGCACAAAACAGAAGTCTGAAGGTCCAGTGATAGACTTCAAGCCCAAGAGGATCACCTGGTCTTATAAAATAAGCCAACTCCCTTAAACTGTTGAGTCATAAGCCTAGTTCAGCTTTTGGCCTCACTTAATTTAGTACCTATCCAAAGCAACTACTTCAAAAAATAGCCAGAAAAGGACATGCAACATCACCTTCTCAATATGAGCACATAAAAGCAAGTTTCCAGATATTCTTGTCACAAACATTTCCTTTTGTTTCTAGGATCCTTTTTCTTTGCTGTGCCACCATACCACTGACAACAGAATGTTTGCGCACAACGAGAACTGGGTGCAAAACGTGCCAAAATATTGCTGGCATTCAGCCCGTATTGTCCAACTGCTACGCTAGTATTACACAAAGCAGTTGAAAGGACTGGGGAGAGAATTCACCTTTCAAAGACTTTACAGAAAAGGAACCTACAAGTAGGAAGTGCAAATTTCCCACTTCTGCCTATTTGGTTCTTCCAAATCACTACAGAACATTACTCTTAAGTTTTCATATCCTTTTCAAGTGCGCAAAAGGACTAAATACTGATAACAGACAGAAGAATCAGGATGGACATCTGCCTTCTAATGACTGACAAAATTAGATCATTTAGCAGGTTAACATAACCAGGTTCAATACCAGATTTTAATGCAAATATATTCTCCCAATGATTAATGCAAATTCCTTGGCCTAACCAGGAAATATTTACCTTCATTTATGAAAGTGAAGTAGATTCCAGGACACAAGACAGGGTGGTGGGTCAGGGGAGAATCAAACTCTTTATACTGTCACATGCTCAGAAACAAGACAGCTGCAAAGTCAAGTTTGTTTTCAAGTCAGATTTAAGAAACTTCAAGAACTTCATGAGTGTGTGTTTTGTTTTGTTTTTTGTTTAAATCAGAAGATGACAAAAAAAAAATTTGTCGTCAGTTTGAGCATACAATCTATGAAGTAAACAATGAAGTTGGGAATGTCATCTATTTAAAAAAAAAAACCAAAACACAAAACAAAACATACCAGTAGCTGTCTTTTTAACTTTAGCTGTACAAAACGTGTTAACCCAAAGCCACCACTCAGAGTTTTGTTACCTTCAGTTGAAGCTTGGGCTGGAATTCTCGCACTAAATTCATGGAGGGGTCATAAATGTTGCTGCCAATTTTCACCCATTCCTTGAGGGGCACAGGGCGAAAATCCGTACAGTATAGCTCTGCATCTAACCATGAGGCTAAGAGTCCCAAGTTAGGGAGGGTAGCACTCATGCCTACTATCTGTATCCCAGCAAAACCGGGACCGGTCATCTTCGCTTGTCTGGAAGTGGTTAAAAGAAAATGAAAGTTAGCGACAACACAGGCTACTGTTCTGGAAAACAGCATTCAGAAAAACTAACTCAATCTACTTCCTTCCGGGGTCTAAAATGCAAAGCTATTCTTTTCAACTTCTTGAAAAAGAAACAAGCTATACTCTACTTTTAGCAAACACAATGTCAGGTTACGCATTGATAACAAGATAATTCAACTTTTTATCATTTTAACCTAAACTTCCAGCTTCTTTAGGTAACAACAGCCATAACCTGACTGCATATTTGGAGAAACTGAAAACAGATAAATAAATCAACTATGTCCTTGCCATTAACAAAAACATGGAAATAAAGGAATGGTTCAGTCTCCACTGCAGTCTTTCTAAGTTCAAATGCCTTAACTAGAACACTTCCATTTGTTTCAATTTCAGGACAAATAATACTAGCCTAAGTGTTCCTAGAGTTGGGAACCAAAGCCCTTAGTTCAGCAAAGAAGAAAGCAGCTTCAGTTCTTGAAGTGCTGAACAGCAGCTTCCACTGAAGGTAGTGAGAAGTAATGGACTCTTAAAGGACTTGAAAACACAAACCATTAATTTAGATATCCAAATGTATATTTTAACTCAGGCTTTTACATCCACACAATAGGGGTTTTTTTATGCTCCTAAACCTACGTTTAAAACTACTCATTTGCATTGCACTGAGCCATAAATTGAGACTTTAAAAAAGAAAAAGGCCTGACAAATCAATGTGAGCTCAGAAATAGCCTGAACCTTCTTGGAAGATCCTGGTAATCCTGGCAAAGATAACACAGAGGAAACAAGACTACCCATAAGCTAGAGTAAAAAAGGGCAGTCACTGACAAGACAGAAATAAGGAAGATGTGGAGAAGCAGACACTCTTATCCAGGCTCTTCAAGCATTTGCTAGTACAGCTCCCCATCTAGGTCGCAGATTTTCCCCCCGAAGCAACTTACTTTTGACCTTCAAGGATTAAAAAAAAAAAAAAAATACAGTTCCACAACACTCTCTTTGACTGGAGAGGAGAAAAATCTGCTGCAGAATTTTGGCTGGGTCTGCAAGAGCCTCATGGAGAAGCAAGGGCATCCACATTGGCAACAGCCACCAGAGAACACTCTCTTGGTGCAAAGACACAGCCTTACACTTCAGTGGGACATCCCCCTAACCACTTAAAAAGCTCTTAAAAGCACTGCTTATTCTGATAACAGGTCAGGCTGGACAGTGTTTACAGAATTTAGGCAAAGTGGCTCCCATTAAATTAAAAAAAAAAAAAAAAGCACCACAGTCTTGGGAAGATGTTTGAGAGAAAAAGTGGTCTTCAACTCCAGAAATCTCAAGTGGATTCCAAAACAAAAATAATAGCCACCTCCTTCATGTAAGTGGTACAGGGAAACCCTGTCAACTTGACCATGACAGAGAGATGAAGGATCTGAGCCCCAGCACCTATATGGTGAAGGCTGAAGTATTGTGTATTCCCAGGACCATTCCTTGATGCATCTGTCCCTTTTTCCTTGGCAAATGTTTTCTCCTTCCTGCTTCTTCAATGCAAGGGAGGAAAGCAAGAGAGCAGTCCTGCCTCTGTGCTGCAGCTACACGATAAGCCAAGGTAAAAGGAGTGACAAAGCCACTCATGCTGCTCTGAAGTGTACTGGCTTCCAGGACTTATGGGGAGAATACGAGAAAAAGTCAGGGGTGATTAGACCCAGAACATCACTGGATCCTGGAAATCAGGATGGGAAATACTGCCTAAAATGTCTGGTGGAGAGCCAATGTAGAAATGGCAGTTCCCCCAGCACTAAATAAGTAGTCTGTGCTTAGCCCAGCACTGGTACGACTCACAAGACAGGAAGCAGCAGAGAAAACTGGCAAAATCTGGCTTTTGGTGCTAAGGGAAGAGTTGATTTTGACTCTTCTCTCAGCACCACCAGTAAGGATTAAGAAGACCGACACACCATCTCCTCCATTTGCCTTTGTGTTTGAGCACTATGGAGCAGCTGGACAGTTTGGTGCTGGGATCTAGATACTGAATTCTGAAAAGCCTCTAAAGCTGTTCTGAAACATTTAATCTGTTCCCCAGTGTCCAATCAGTTGTGCTAAAGACAAGAAACCATGCAACTACTAGGCTATCGCATGTTATAAGCAAAACCGCAGATCACCCACAGCAGAGCTAACTAAGCAGGATACTGGCACATCCTCTTAAGTCTTCTGATCAATTCACCATTGACAAGTTAACAGCATGCCCACTCTTCCACAATACCTGAACATTTCAGTAGGATAAACATCCCATTCCATGAAACACTGAAAAATTAAGCAGGGCAAGTCCACTAGCAAAAACATTAAAAGAAATCCAAAGTTTTTAAAAAAATTTAAATAGGCTAAAAAAGGAAACGAAAGCTTCAGCCTTATTTCTTTTCCTGAGAGAATGAATCCCATGGTAACACACAAATTGAAAACCATGAGGAAAAGAGGTTTTGACTACAACAGCAGGCCCCTGAGAGGTAGTATGATGAGACCTTAATAACCAAAATAGTCTAGGTCATCACTCTCAGAAAAACCCTGGAGCTAACCCAAATTTCCAATCACCCAGAGAACAAAATATTTAGAGCCATCCATAATTTAGCATTAAAAGACAGACATCCTGGTCTACCCACCGTTTTGCAGCCTTCTCTGTAACATATCTAACTTTGGCCAGAAGGAGTTCCAGCAGATATCCTCGATGAGAGTCTCCCAGCATGTGCAACTCATCCACAACCACCACTCCTGATAAAGAGAAGCACTCAGGTTATATCTGACAAAACTCCAAACTAAGAACATATAGCCTTGATCCTTTCATGTTCCACATGATGAACTGAAATTTGTATTCACAAATCCAGCTGTGCTTACCAACACTGCTACCACAGCTTCCTTCTGTCACTGATTCTTCTGAGAGAGACAAATCATGACCAATGTCATAACATTTCACACCCCACACACAATATCAGCTTTTAAAAAAACAAAAATAAATAGGTTGAGTTGTTAGTCTGGCCACCACACAAAACAGTATTGCAGCATCTATTCTGTAACCTCTCTGCAAGTAAAAACCCCCAGGCCTCAAAATATCTGGAAAGGAACATTCCAGCACCCAAATGAGCTAGTCAAAAGCTTTGTTGGCATCACTGTCTTAGTTAAAAACATTACTCTTTACTAATACAGTAATGTCAGGAAAAAAAACCTACAGCAGATGTAATAACAGTGGCATAGCCTGCTTCCTATTATATCTTTTCTCACTAACCAAACCTGAATGAGCTCTACTATTTGGGCGGGAGTGTTGATCTGCTCGAGGGTAGGAAGGCTCTGCAGAGGGACCTGGACAGGCTGGATCGATGGGCCGAGGCCAACTGTATGAGGTTCAACAAGGCCAAGTGCCGGGTCCTGCACTTCGGCCACAACAACCCCATGCAGCGCTACAGGCTTGGGGAAGAGTGGCTGGAAAGCTGCCTGGCGGAAAAGGACCTGGGGGTGTTTGTCGACAGCCGGCTGAACATGAGCCGGCAGTGTGCCCAGGCGGCCAAGAAGGCAATGGCATCCTGGCCTGTATCGGAAAGAGTGTGGCCAGCAGGAGTAGGGAAGTGATCGTGCCCCTGTACTCGGCACTGGTGAGGCCGCACCTCGAATACTGTGTTCAGTTTTGGGCCCCTCACTACAAGAAAGACACTGAGGTGCTGGAGCGCGGCCAAAGG
>NW_008796114.1:361977-369678 GCF_000699145.1 Aptenodytes forsteri
CGATTGGACTCGATGATCTTAGAGGTCTTTTCCAACCTCAATGATTCTATGATTCTATGATTCTATTTAGCTTTGGCTTTCTAATGAAAAAATGAAAAATGAAAAAATCCTTACATGACTGCTCTGTTGTCATCTTACCTCCTGCAAATGACTTTTTAATCTATTAGCCACCTCCATCAAATTTGTAAGATGTATCGAAATACTGAAAAGAATAATACCTAAAAAGCTTTCTGAATATCAGCAGCTGAAGACAACAGACCAGATTAGGGTCTCCCCTGAGAAGAAAACATAGAGCCACTACAACTCAGCCACCCAGCACACCTCCTGCACACATCCCAACTAGCAGTAGTATGTACCCTTTCTGGCCAGCTGACAGGATCACAGGGACATGGAAGAGGCTGAAGGAAGGTTAAAAAAAAAAAAAAAAAAAAGCAAGGAATAGAGGACACCAAGCTTCATTAGTTCTGCTGCTGTGGAATTTTTTTTTTTTCCTTTGGTGCAACTATGTAATTTCTTCCTGGTGCAGCTAAAATAGCAGGAGCTTAAGGGCAAATGTGACCTTCCATTATCTGTTTCAATGCTATTTTTCCTTCTCATTTTTTTTCTCTCCTTCCTACGTATGTTCCTTCTCTCTCCGTCTGTTTTCTCCCCCCTTCTCTTTCAAGCCAGTTAAGTCAGAAAAGAGTGTTGCACTGCTTCATCAGCCTCTTTTACAAACTCCCACCCATCCAGCTCCTCTGTCTTCCTGTACTTCCTCTATTCTGTGCTCGCTTATAAAAATGGTAATTCGTTGGTCACCAAATAGATATTTATTCAGCTACCAGAAAAAGCTTCTTCCTGCTTCCCCGTACAACAGTCTGTCTGAATTCTTCCAGCAGCTGAGACAGGACAGTGTAATCAGATATATACCAAAGTAGAATTCATACAAGCTACCCTTCCAGTCTTTGTGCCAAGCAGCAGCACATTTCGCTTCCTAAAATGAAGCATGGAACACTAGTGGTACCTACAGGCCAAAGCACAGGGAATGCCACTATTTGTTGTATGGGCCACTTGTTCTACACCTTCTGCTGCTACTCAGCTATAATAAATATTCAAACCCACGCTAAGCCTGTGTACTCTATTACCCTGGCAGTCTGCAAGCTGGTGAAACCTGACTGCCACACATGCACAGTGCTCTCCTCTATTCAGGCTGTACTCGGAACACACCCACTGGGATAACACAGCAGAAGCAATCAGGCAACCAGTATTTTGCACAAAGCTATCCTCATCTTAAAATGGAATTGCAACCAAGGAGGACTACAGGTCCCAGCATGCAATGGTATTTTCTACTCAACAACAAGCTGAGGCATGCAAGTGGGGCCAGAAGTTCGTCATACTGTATTGCTACTGAAAATGAGGCTAGCCTTAGTCTCCTCTTTCTGTCTGCAAATTAGGTGTGTCCCTAGAAGACTGCTGAAAACACCTACTAAAAAGTACCTGAGGGCTATCATACATGTTTACTGTAGAATAACTAGGCTGCTTTAAGTCCACATCCTGTTTAAAACTAAAAAGTTCTGAATGACAGGCAGGGAGGATTTGATTATTTTTTTAAAAAAAACTAGTAATTTTTTTTAATTTCAAGTTTAAATTAAGAAAAGAAACAAGTATCAGAACAGCACATTACAAATCCATTCCCAGCTGACACGTTGAGAAGGCAGCAGATTCTTCTCTAATGCACTTTCCTAAAAATTTCTTTAGCATCAGTGTCAAGAGGCTGAACAAGAGGAATATCACCTCCTGTGTACCTGGATGTTCAAAACTGACATACTTTATATAACAATTAGCAACACAAAATTGCTTTTAACTGCTTCATACAGCAAAGAGAGCTCTGCCAGGCAGAGGATTTGAGTTTCTCTCAACAATTTCCAAAGGCAACATGAGCTATCAGCAGGGGTTTGACATCAACAAAAGGAACAGCTCAAGCTTGAGATGGAATCCAGCCAGAATTGCAGTCATCTCCCAGTAACTCATCTCAAAAGATAACACACCCTCATTACGAAGTGGTCTAAATTTAGAATTAATTAGAAGACGAGGTACAATCTTGCAGTTTCAGACAAGCTTGTTTTATGTGACAATTAAACTGGCATTTTCAGCTCATGCCCATATTTTGCAGCTTTTATGAAAATTTATCTCCAAACAGAAAGTTTGTCAATTTCTTACTTTAAAGATGATTTTTAAACTCAAATTTAATTTTAAAATTAATTTCAAATAATCATATAAAGAGAAAAAAAAAATTTACCCTTATTTCAGTTATACGGTCATATTGGGGCACAAGGGAAACAGAGGGTTGCAGCAGAGGTGTTTTCAAATGGTGAAAGAAAAACATCATGCTTTAAGGACGTATCGGTGTTGAGGACACATATTCAAACTCAAATCTTGTAATCACTTGGCTGGTTATACTTATATGACTCTTTTCAGGTACATTCATCTTATAGAGCACAACAAAATGCAGGGATGGAATGGAGGTACCAACCAAAGGGATTTGGCATCTCTCTAGCTTCTGAAAGATGATATCACTAAACGATACATTTTAGTATACCAAGTATGCTTCCAAGGCACCCAAGCCAACATAAACATGGACATCATGACCCCACTCTCTGCCTTACGCTGGCAGTACAGCTAGTACGGTGTGGTGACCTAGGATCAAACTAACCCTATTTAAAACAAACAGAAAAACCTTAAACTAAGTAGCCGTATATTGAAATAACTAACTGCATGATCACCAGTTCTCTTGCAAGGGAAGGGATGAAAATATACGTTCAAGAATCAGGCTGGACTGCAGGAGCCTCAATTCAAATGAGCTTAAAATGCTGCACAACCACGGTCATCCACTCATCTTCCAGCCCACTGGCAGTCTAAAGCATTCATGGTGATCCAGCCCCTATAGATCCAGGTGTGAATGTGTTATCCCATGATCCCACACTCTGACAAAACCTGCAAGGCTTTATTTCCTTTATTCTCTCTTGTGTTTAAAAAACTCTTCTGGCATACAATGCTGCAGAAAATTAGGACACCAGATGCACATGGAACAGCAGTTTCATAGGTGGAGGTCTCAGAGCAGTTTGATACTCATCTAGTTTTCCAATTTTTATATTCTTAAAATAGCAACCAGCTATGTTACAGGCCAGAGTGAAGATGGGAGGGATTACTGTATAAAATATAACTGGGTATAGCTTTACTGAGGAGGGAAACAGAGAGAAGAACAATCTTCTGATTGGACTGGGAAAACACGTCTCTCTCCAAGTGTGCATTAGAAACATAGGGCTTCTTCAGGTTTTATATCTCCTCCCAAACACTACATGAATACCACCATTATCTAGTGGCCATTAGGGCCATGGTGACCCAGAAGTCTACGTTACAAGGACAGAGGGCTTTTGATCAAACTACAAGAGAGAAATGAATGTCACAGCCCTCCTAGTCACCATGCCTACCCAGAGGAGCTCTATGTATTCATTCCACTTATCTGGACCCAGATGAGCACCAAACACAATTCTTCCTCTTCCTCGAGCTAAGGGAAGATAAACCATGGATGCTATATGTACACAATCTCTGTCCCAAACAAACGAACATACACACATACATTCTTGAACTCAAACACATCCCAGACCTTTAATTCAATTTCATTAATTAGAAGACATTTTCTAGCTATGGGAATCACTGCTTATTGCAGCTAATCACTGTCCATGGATTGTCATCCATGTCAGACAAACTAAAACCTGCAGCTTCTACCTACTCACCCCAGCGCTGAGCTACATAGAATAGTCCTGACTGCCTTCCTAAATCCAAATCAGAGGTGCTCTGGAGGAAGAAAAATTGCTCAGTTTTCCTACACGGCATCTGTCACATACAGAACCGAGCAAATACAAAGTATCCCATGATTTCACAGGTACTCAGAGCATGTAATAACCCTCATCCCCGCAACGGTCAAGCCTTAGTATTTTACCCAGTGAGTCCATTTTGTTTTCTTCTATTAGTCTATTGATTAGACCGTTGGCTTTCTCAATGGTGCAGACAGCAACATCCAGGGCAGAGAAACGTCCAGCAGGAGACATGCTTCCCATGTAGCCTTCAACCCTCACATCCACCTCCTGAAACAGGGCCTGTTTTTCAAGGATACAGAATGTCATGCCAAGGTTACAACTGAATTCTGACCAATGCCTGCTGGAATCACATAAAAGCCCGCATCCTGCAACCACAATTTCTAGTACTTATAATGCCAACTAATCAGATTAAAGCCATAGCTCAGCCAGTTACTGCTACCTTTTTTTTTCACTGTCATTTTTTATTTCCAAAGCAGAAGCTACACAGTACACATTACAGGATAAAGTGTACATAACTGAGTAAGAGATGGGGACTGCTGCTTTGTATAAAAACATTTACTATTAAGAAGGTTAGAGAACACACAGTGCAACAGCTTATACTACCAGTGGGTTATGTACAAAGAAGCCTTGCTCCTGAGAAATCTGGGGCAAAAGCCAAATGTGGGACCCCAAACACAAAGATATCACATCTCCCAGCTGAAAGTCAAGAAACGACGACTCCTTTTCTTCCACGGCTTGGAAGTGGAAGTAAGTAAGTAAGTGCACTTACTGCAGTGCCAAATCTTTGGCACATTACGCACTGTGTTAACAAAAGGTACAAATGTTTGAACCAGATGGGTAGGATACCATGTGATTTCAAGCATGTGCAGCTACAGCCAAATCTTAGGCTAGGAGTAGTAGAACACAGCACCGATAATCCTCCAGCTTTACAAGATTAAAGCAAAAGCGTGTCTCCCTTATCAATCACTACAAAGTAGCTTTTGCACTCACTTTGTAACATCTCCTAGCAATTTGCAAGGTTAAGATACCATCTCAGTTTACTAACACCCAAATGTCTTAAATACCAGAAACTACAACAAAAATGCCTGCTGGTTTTGTATTTGTTTTTAGTAATTGTTGTTACTTTGACATACTACTTAATGGAAACAATATTTGATATGAAAGTCTTTCAAGAAAAAATGTTTTTGTTTTAAAAAGACTGTTCCCACTGTAATTCTGTTTTTAAATAGCTGGGGTGAGGAAGCCATGACATAACCACATTCTGTCAGAACATATTTTTAGCAAAGTCAAAGTGAAATCAAAGGCACAAAATTCTGGTGGAACACCCCACGGAAAGCTAAAATAAAAAGATCCTTTCTGATAATGTTGACACCTTTCCTTTGTAGATTTTCAGACACAATCTGAAAATTCCTTTAAAGTTTGTATATTACAAAATCTGTGAATAAATGCAAGTAACAATGCTTTAAAAGTCAAAGCTGAAATGAAATGTTTTAATCAAATCCTTAAAATTTTTCCAAGTTTCCCTTTTTGGCTAAAACTTTCTTTTTTTTATCTCCAACTTCAAACAAGAGCAAATTTTAAATTATCTACAAACCCTTTCTGAAAAAACTCTGCAATTTTTTTTTCCTGAAATCCATGCAAAAACTTCTGACTGTTTAAAAAATGTGACCCAACAACTACAACCCACAAATTTACCTCCTTGAATGCTACTTACCTGCAGATAACATTTTTTCTCCTTGGCCACAGAGACAAAGGGAAGGATAAGAAGAGCTTTCTTACGAGTCTCCAGGACTCGTTTCAAAATAAGCAATTCTGCAACAAGAGTCTTTCCAGCACTGGTAGGAGCTGGAAAAAAAAAAGTTGTTTTTTTTAAAATTAATTTTTAAAGTTTAAAAAAAAAATAATCTAAGGAACAAGCATCATAAAGCTAGCATAGAAAGCAGTTACTGGAGAACTTGGGGCAGGGCTTTTCAACTGAAGCCCCTCTCCCACACCCACTCCCACAGTTGAACCATATAATGGGTCACGACGACTGCAAAGCATTTCTTTTCTAGCCTCTTCCATCATGCTACCAAGGCTTGTGTTCTCATCTCTGCTCCAGAAGCAAGAGCAGCTCAGAGATAAGCAAGGGGAAAAAAACCCAAACAAACAAAAAAAACCACTACAGTCTCTTGGTTGGACAGGAGAGCTCAGCCACCACCTTACTGATCCAGCCCATAAATATATTAATCCCTCCTGTTTGGCAAGCATTGCTGTTTGCCATCTATCATCCACGGAAAACTGAGGAGGAGATGCCACATAGCAGAGCACAAGTCATTACCCAGCAATCAGGCCCAAAGTCTTCTGGAACCAAGTAAATAAAACTCAAATCCAAGCCTAAGAAAATCACCCGCCCTTCTACTAAGTTCTTCATCCTCACAGTGCTGCTCTGGGACCTTCTTCCCATGGAGAGTAGACACACAAGTTGTCATTTCCCACAGATTTCTAGTCCACCTGTCCTACTCTTCCTTCTGCATCCTCCCCCATACACTATGTGAAGAGAAATGATAAGGGACTGAAAAAATTAGACAGTAAATAAAAATTTGAAAAGTATTTATATCTATCATTGTTTTTATCATTCAGTTCCTGGTTGACATAGTCTGTAATAAAAAAGAGAGAGTCATCATTAACTGACTCCTAATTATCAGTTTCTAAAGGAACATTACAGAGAAAATGGGGAAAAAAGTCTCTCCTCACATCTGGAAAGGAGTCCATCAAGCCGGGTCTGAGGTACAGTGATGGGACAGATCTTAATGGGGTCTCTCCAGAAAACAGAGGATCTTGACCTTTTTATCTGCCAGATTAGCACCCTTCAGCACCACTATGTTCTTGTAAATGGCACTGGGAAAGTTAGGGGGGGACTGGTTTTGTCAGATGTTTGCATACCTGAGTAAACTAGGTTCTTCCCTTCCAGAACTTGTCCGAGCATTAGGCATTCTGCTTGCCATTCAAACATCTGTACTACTCCCAGACTGTGGTATTTCTCCAGAACTGCTTTGGGAAGGCCCCAGCTTGCAAGGAGCAACTTGTCTGCTTGGTCTTCAGGAACATTTAACTGCTGATACTGCCCTTTGGGAGACGAAAATAAAAAAATTAAAAAGTCAAGTATCATCCTTGAATCGGAGGTCACTTAGGTTATATACATAAAGGTCAAACTTCTCTACAAGCTCCTGTATTATGAGAAAAGGTAACAAGAAACTATCTTCCCTATATTTTTCAGTATTTCCTATGGATGTTTCACCATTCTTCTTATTTCCTGACATTTTTTCAGTTTTTCCTCCTATAAGGTTTTCCACATTCAAATAATTTCTTCACCAAACTCTCGCTCTGATATTTGCTTTTGAGACACAGCAGCCATTACCAAATACATACTCAAACAGAGAGTTTCAGCACGGATTAATATAACAGCATTACAATATATTTGCCATCTCATCCTTATCCAGACTGTTTCCTTTTCAAATTATTGCTACAGAGACTTCAGTAATCCTCACAGATTACAGAACTGCCCAATCTTTTTTTCTTGCTTTACGGATTAATTAAAACAACAACATAAACCAAACAAGCAGCTCAAGCTACTCTGCACAATGTGTTACTCCAGTTTATCAACACTGGGTAGTATCTTCACCACATTGTCAGTTCCTCTGACCAGAGGAGGTCCCGGACGACTGGAGGCTTGCCAATGTGACGCCCATCTACAAGAAGGGCCGGAAGGAGGATCCGGGGAACTACAGGCCTGTCAGCCTGACCTCGGTGCCGGGGAAGATGATGGAGCGGTTCATCTTGAGGGCGCTCACAAGGCATG
>NW_008796114.1:370647-372989 GCF_000699145.1 Aptenodytes forsteri
AGGAAAAATTTCTTCACTGAAAGAGTGGTTAAACATTGGAACAGGCTGCCCAGGGAAGTGGTTGAGTCCCCATCCCTGGAAGTATTTAAAAGACGTGTAGATGAGGTGTCTAGGGACATGGGTTGACGGTTGGACTCGATGATCTTAGAGGTCTCTTCCAACCTTAATGATTCTATGATTCTAGCTTAATTAAGTTCCTTGATGCTTATTTCTTGTTTTTATAACCCGAAATAATTTTGTGCCAGCTACAGATATTGCCTCCTCCCTCCCCTCCTCCTCCCTTTTTCCAAATCATTAAGAAAACTCAAACTTTTTGTCCCTTTCCTCATCTGAGACAGAAAACAGGTTTCTGATCCACAGTAATGCCTCCCCTGTCACCCCATGACTATATAGTTCTCATAACAGCATTTTGCGACAGACCTTGTCAAATTGAGATGAAAAACAAGTAATTGTGTGTACTGACCCTACTGTACCCATTCTTCTACTGGTACATTCAAAAAATTCTAAAAGAAATTTCCCACCATTGCTGACAGCATAAGGGCAGGCTAAATCAGAAATACTAGCGTGCATAAGCAGCCAGCATTTTAACTCTCAACATACTAAAAATTTCAACTGCTTTCTTGAGGTTAACCCCAACCTAGGTGTCACTGGTGTATGATCATTCTCCCCCACACAAATATATAAAAAAGCTGATATAGCTTGGCTCTGAAAGCTTTGTTTCACTTTGTATAATCAAAGTACTATACAAATACTCAACAAGAAGTTGAGCACCATCAGGAGAGAACAGCAGTGTGCCATGAACAAGAACAGGCTTTCCAAGAGGAATTTAGAGGAGACCAGATTTGTCTATCCTAAAATGTGACTAATATGGCAGAAGTAGGATTCTGAATCATATTAAGAAAAAAAAAAAACTACAAGATGGGATCTCAAGCTTCTTTCTTAACGTTAAAACCAATGAACTACATGTAAAAGAATGAGTAAAGGATTACGTGATTCTGCTGTTTGAAGAATATCTGTAGATTAGCACTGAACATGGGTTTGAAAACTTGTGCCTTAGGGGTTCTTAAAGATCTATGTACAGAAGTATACCACTACCCTAACCTCTTTTTTACCTACCAGAAAAATGCTAAGAAATAGTCAAAATGAGGAAGATACACATCGTTGGTTAAAAGCACTGGGCATTAGATTTCTCTGAAAGAAAACCCTTCCAGAATGTGGGGCCAGTTGGACACAGGAGTGCCGCTTACCGAACCATCTTTGAGGATTTGTCCCATGGAAATACGTACATTGCCTTGCTCAGCTCCATTTGCAGGAGCTGACAAAATTGTATCTTGCAGAACATAACCGCATCAGGGAGAAGATGTGACATGACTGGAGAAGAGGCCGAGAGATGTAAATGTTTTAAAGAGTTACAAAAAATTGCAGAAGAGATAAAGTTACAAGATGTTATATAAATATCTTGATTTCAGATGTTATATACACCTCGATGCTGTATACCTTTTCATTTCTCTCTTGATTCAAGAGTACACTAAGCTGGTAAAATGTACTGCACCTAGAAGCATCACTTTAAGTGGTCCCGGCTGGTGGCAGGACCACTTTGTATGACATCTTGCCACAAGATGTTTATGTAACAATCTTGTACATATAGGCAAGATGTCATATTAAAAAACCATACAATACTTCTCTGCATTTACAGGTATCAGGGCACCAACCAGGACCACTTAAAGTGATGCCTCTACACGCAATACATTTTATCAGCTTACTGTATTCTTGAATCAATTTAACAACATAGGTAAACCTCACCTCATATACCAGAGAATACAGACTATACTGATTGTTGTATCATGGTATCACCTAGAGGCCAAATCAAGAATAAGGCCCACTGTCAAGTGACATACAATGAAACGAGCCCGACTTCAGAAGCGTGCATAGAACGTAAGTTTTCTTACCTTCCTCAACTAAACAGCGAATAGGGCAGGAAGATCCTTCGATTCGTTTTTGTACGCTACCACCCTTGTTAACATAAACACCTACCTCAGCTACAGCCGCTGCCCTCAAGGGAGAAAGGAACGGGCGAAGAGCCGGTGCTTCCGCCCGAGGGCAGCGAGTCGCCCCCGGGGAAAAGGCCCTGCACCCTGGGCCGGGAGAGGCTCACAGGGTCCCCGACCCCTTCCAGCACCGCGCCGGGCCCACCTCCCCGCCCCCGGAGGGAAGCGCCTCAGCGCCACGTTGCCTCATGGGGCAGCGGCAGGCAGGGCCCCGACCCCCCGCGCTGCGTTGCGGGACCGAGGAAAGGGAGGGGAGAGCCGCCCCCTCCTGCGCCGGTACCTGCCGAGCCGGGG
>NW_008796114.1:373389-389769 GCF_000699145.1 Aptenodytes forsteri
AAAGGGCAGGAGCGGTGTCGCCGCCGCGTTGCTCGAGGCTGGAGGATGTTCCCGCAGCAAATTGGGTACCCACGACACCCCGGCATGCCCGAGACGTCTGGTGATGCTGCACACCCGTGTAACTTAAAACCCTTTCGGGATTGCTACTTCTGCAATTACACACCAATCACAGTTTTTAATTGCTGCTCTTTCCCAACACAGGATTAGCCTTCCAAGTGCCACGCTCACCTTTGTCAAAGCATTTGTTTTAAATAAAATGCCAAAACAATATTTGAACTTCTAAAACAGTCACCCAAATCACAGACTGCTGGTTTTCTTTGTAAAAATACCTGGCTTTGTTTAAGCAACACTCAGGAGTGTAGGTTATTCGTGTTGTACAGGTGAAAGATAGGTAATTAATGAAGCAACATAATGCAGTCTGCTTCAGCAAAACAAGCATGCCACAAGCACACAGGCTTACCTTGTAGAGCTTCTTCATCCTTGCAGAAAGACAGATTGAAATGATAAACAGGGAACAGCACAAAGGACAAAGAGCCTTTCTTTCTGTTTTTAATGGCTCAGCTAGTCAAAATAACCTCTTCAGATTCTAAAAGAGTAGGGCTGGTTTCATCTCTCCCCAGTGACGTGAATATCAGAAGCAGTTCTGTGAAAATTCTGCAATAGCCAAAAAATGCAAGTCTTTGTCCGTCACCTGCAGGAGAAATGCTAAGTAGCATGATATACAACAGTTAACAATAGAGGGGGGAAATTAAGGCTTTTCTAAGTTGCTTTTAATTTCAACTTAAGAAAACATACTAATCTTTCCAGAAATCGTGACAACTAAGGCTGAACATTCAAAGTGGTTCCAGTAGCATGAATGTACGCAGTATTTCCTTCTGTCCATCAGGAGTGCATCTTTTATTTTGGGTAACACATGCATACACACTCCACTCTCAGAAAAACTTTCTCTCCATGTTCCGTAGATCTCTACAGAGAAATGGATCGCAGCTTGGGCGTCTGACTTCATGTGAAACAGTACCAGTGCTCATAATCTCAAACACATACACGCGCCCTCTCTGAGGCACCCAAGACCCATGTCCCACAGCCTCTTTTCTCACAGGAACAAGTCATTGGCCCAGAAACACTGGGAAAACAGCTGGTGGTAAAAAGGACCAGGGAGTCAGGTGTGGAAGCAACAGCCTTCTTTCCAGTTGTCCTCCTTCACAACAGCCTAAAGCTTCTGTACCCATCTTTGTCCTGCATAAGAAATTTCTGGCCCACAAAGATGAGCACACGCTCTCATTCTTGTCATTAAAGCAATCTCTTAAGATTAAATGGAAGCAAAATCCTTTAAGAATACTGCTGTCATTTCAGACAATTATACCTGAATCAGTGTAAGGAATGGTCTAATAGAACAGTCAACATAGTTAAATCCTCTTCAAACCAAGCAGCTCAAAGAGCTTATTTTGTTGTTAAAGTTTACAAAACCAGATGCTAATAGTAGGCTCTTCTATGTTTCAAAGCCCAAACACCAGAAAAGTACAACACACGGTTTTTCTAAAGCGATTATTTTAATGAATTGACACTTAGAGGATGTATCCATCTTGCCACTCCATAGACCAAAGGTTAAATGCATTAAAGGGAAGAGAGGCATACTTAAATCCTTAGCTGAAGACTCCTCGCTGCAGAAAACAATTCCCACAGCAGACTAACCATTTCCTACATTAGTCTTGAAAAAATATTGAAGAAAATATTTCAGTAAAGATGTCTACTTAGCAACGATATAGAATTCTATTGCACCAGAAAAAAGATCAGAATAAGCACTGTTGATATTTGAAACGTTCACAGCATAGACATGTCTCACTTTAACATGTAGTTTTGCAGCTGCAGCACAAAATCTGTTACTTCCCCATCACTTCATGTCCAATGAAGTACACTTCATGTACTCCTTACAGCTTTGGAAAAGCTATTTAAAATATCAAAGCGGACTTTAATCTCCACTTTACTCATTTTTTAAGGGGAAAAAACAGGTTTTGCTAACCAACAATTTTCATCCATTAAAAATCATTTACAAAATTTGACGACTGACTTACTTTACCAAAGTAGGAATAAAGGGCTAACTAGCAACCAGTCGAAGAATTTGGTTCCGTAAGTACGTGCACAGCTGGTTCATCAAGTCTCTGTTCTGTCCTTCAACCCAGTGCATTTCTACTAATACATCATTTCCTTCTTTCTTCACATTCATTAAACACTTAAAGAGAAAACATCTACTAGTTTCTTTGGGACTTTGTTCTTTTTCAACTGTCAGATTGCTAGCTTCCTCTGAAGGGCAAGGTTCCTCCTTTGCATTACTGGAACCTTTGCCAAGTGACGTTTCTGCCTGCATTGCTTCTGTCTCCTCCTCCTTCACGTGCTCACTGTGTTCTTCTTTGGCAGCAGATTCTTCCGTCAGCTCGTCACCTGTGGTCAAGTGAATATCCTCATCAGGTGCCATAAACCCCGTTTCAGAGTCTTCAGCCTTGGGGTTTTCACAGTCTGAATTGTTGCTCATACTCTTCTGGCTGCTTTTTTCCTCTTCCATTGCTTGCAGAACATCTTCAGAAGCTCGAGGAAGTTCTCGTAATTGCCTTATTCTCTCTCGTTTCTTTCTCCTCAAATGAATCCAGGAGTTTTCAATGGCAGTCACAAACAGGCTAACTTCATCCTTTCCACAGGGAACACGTTTATGCTGAACCTATTGCAGAAAACAGCAGAACTTCATATTATCCTCTCACAGTTATGCTTTCAAGTAGGATATTGTTTTAACATATAATACTTATACTGTACCTTCAGATCAGTGAGAATCTTCTCTACCCAGGCTCTAACCACAGCAATAGCTTCTACAGCATCCCAGCCCATAGCTGCAGCTTTGATGGATAACTCTTTGACTGTAGAAGCCAAGACCATAAATGTAATTGGTTTTCGGGGTTTTTCTAATTTTCTTCTTTTAGAGGGAGGTGACTAGAAGAAAGAAAAAAAAATTACAAAGCTATGCAGTATTAGTGGGATGACTTTTGTACTCAGAAGACATGGGGATTAAGAGTATAATGTAAGCCACTAAACGGTCATTGATACGGCCTGAGTTTCACTTCACTGCAAAGAGTTTTAGATTAAAAACAGCTAACAGGATCATGCACTTTATGCTAGCCTGATGGACAGAGGGAGTTTATCTTCAGACGTCAGGCAAAAAGCTTCATCGGTTCCTTCAAACTATTAGCGCTCTCTGAGCTGAGAAAGTGTGGCTGCTTTTGGGAATAAAGGTCAAGTGCTAATAGCCACATTTTAATCCAAGTTCACCAAAGGTTTACTCGCATCTTCTATAAGGTTGGTTATTGTCTATACCTATCTTACAGTATATGTACATCTGGATCCAAAAAAGCAACTGGCTCACATTATTTAAGGTGAACAAGCTCCACTTACATTCATGTAGGCAAGTCTGAGCTAGACATGTTCATACCTATTTGGTAACAGAATCTATACGGTAAATTAAAACCAAGCTCTCAGAGGGAAGCTTAAAGTTCAAATCTAGCCCCAAACTTAGCATATTTTTAATACTACTAAATTGCTATTGAAGTATGTTACAAGCAACCCTTACTTTCACTGAAACCCACAGGAAGTTCCTACGCAAGCTTCTTTTTTTCTCCCTAAACATAGGTCATTCATGAATCACATGTAACAACTGCTAACAGACTGGCAGCCAGTTAAGAAATCCCACTGTCCATATAGCCCAGCGCATCCAATGTTCGTCTGAAGAAGAACAGTTTGTTTCACAGTAGTTACAGCTCATTAGGCCCTTCCTGAAATAAGAGGCACAGACAATCACAAGCAAACCAAAATAAAGCTACTTACAGGTACTTGTACATCATCATAGAAACTCCATGCCAGTGCCCATCTCATGGTGCGTCCTTGACAGAACTCAGTGTGAGTAACTTTAGGAACCTATGCAAAGAAGCAATACAAAACTTCGTTTCATATTAATAAACAATATTGTTTTACTGCACATATTTTCAAATTTAAAAAAATTACAAAGTTAGCATAGAGTTATTTTCTCGTGACAGAAATGGAGATTCTTTCTGACATGGCTCATGGATGTCAGTGCCACTTGAAGCTGGTCAGTGCCAAGCCTGTTACCTGTGCCCGCGATTTCCCATCTCTGCCCTGCCATGTCTATGCCCTTTCAGAGCTTCAAGTTCAGCAACACACAACATGACCCTTTTTGTGCAGCAATCTAGCACACCTACAGCACACATCTGCACTCTGATTCTGCAAAAAGCACATCCTTTCTCTGTGTTCAGAACCTGCTCCTGTTCCACATTTGAATACTGAACCCATTGCTCTAGCAAAGGAACACAGAACAAAGGCAACTAAAGGCTGGGAAACCAAACTACTCACCTGCCTGCAGGTGGCAGAAACGTGCCCAGAAACACTTCTCTATATTTGCACAAAAAAAAAAAAAAAAAGGCTGAACTTACACTGCCTTTAAACATAAAACTCAAGTGTTAGTGTTGTCTAGTCTTTCCACACATGGATGCTGTAAGGCATTTATGTATGGTATGGAGAATGTGCTAAATACTAGCAAGGATAAATATCAACCATCCCACCTCACTCTGAATTATCATCACCTCCAGAGCGTAAGTCCCAGGTCTGCATAGAAGGAGGCGGGAGGGGAAAAAAATCTGCTACTTTTGAGAAATGCCTTCAAAAGAGAGACGGAAAGGTGTCTCTATCCTAGAACTTTTGCCACCTTTCGATTCCTAATTCTATCAAAATTTCCAATAAATACAGCAAATGTCAAGACAGTTTGAACAATAAGTTGACTTTCTGGAACATTTATGTTGCATCCTAACTTGAACCACAACACAGCATGTGCTTGGTTACAACGAACATATTCCCAGCTCTGATACAACAAAGATTACAAACCTGAACAAAATGAAATTGGCAACTTCAAGAAAAATACAAAAGAGAACCTCAGCTTTCCTGTGCAAGGTTTGCAAGGATTTCTCTCACTTTACTAAGACTGAGGTGCAACAGTTCAAGGATAGGGAAGAAAGTCAGATACTTGAAATTTTGTGCCTAGCTCAGCATCTGCTTTTGGCATTGAGTTTATGGATTCCCTATGGCATCCAGTTCATCTTTCTGGGAATTGATTTCACCATGCATTCTCTTTCCTTCCACTCTCCACCATATACAAAGACAGATCTCACAATCACTTTCTTTGTATGGAAATAAGAGAAGACTACACTTTCTCCTGAAAGCCGTAAAAAAGTCCTCTGTACAGACTTCTTGCATGAGAACAGTAGCACAAGGTTCAATTTTACCTGGTGCCAGAATTGAACACAAACAAAACAATGCTGCCACTTAAATAATGTTACAATTTCTTTTATCAACCAAATTGCTAGATCTCACGTTAGCTAAGAGGAAAGAGAGCTAGAATTTTTTTTTTTTTTTTTACAACAGGCCTGTTAAAGCTATTTTAAAGCAGAAACCCTGGATGTTCTAGAATGGACGAAGACATGCTTCTACATGTGATAAAGACAAAAATCTGGAGACAATATGTGCTACTTATCTATCAGCTTTGAATCTACAATAATTAAATGTCAACTGCTTTGAGTGCTTCCCTAACAAGGAACTGCAGTTTCTTCTCGTAAATAAAAACTCAGTAAAACAATTCAATAATAACTACCCACATGCATCAGAGCATAGTATATCTTTTATAGAACATACACAGGATATACATGGACTATATACAAACTCACCCCCTGGATTCGAAGTTCCTCTTTCAATGGTGCTAAACTACATTTCTTCCCCAACATGCAACTGTACCATCTGCAAAGAACACATTAACGAAGCATTTTACAAATGCAGATCAACTGAAAATGGCAACTACCAGAAAGAACTACTTGGATCAGAAACCTGCAAGAACAATAGGAGATTTAAAAACAAAACAACAACAAAAAAATCACACTCTTAAACAGAGTGACTAGGACATAGTACAACATGAATCAGAACAGAAGGCCCAAAGATAGACTGGACAGGGGAATCTTTTCGACTTTTTAGGAAATACGTTAAGACTATTATTGAAACAGCACCTAAACAACCAAGAATCTTGTTTCAAAGAGTGACTTTAGTTACGTGGAAGATGTTACCGCTTACAATAATTTGTTTCAATTTCTCCATTTTCTTTGAAGAATGAATCAGAATAAAAAGGAATATTCAACTATTGACAAGCATTTGTGCCTCAGAAGCAGACATACTGACTATCACTTCTGCTCATTCACAACTCGTTATCCAGGTTTCCATCACCTAACCCATATTTCATGAGGAAACAAACAGGGAAAAAAAAGGAAAGAAATTTATTTTCCCGCTTCTGGTGAAGCTTATCCTTCCACTCAGCTCCACATCTTCATTATCTCCAAACATTACACCTCTGGTCTTCATGTAAATTACTATTCGAGCTCTACAATCCCCTCTTCCATACTTTTTTGATGACTGGATCCAAAAAGCTTATTCGTAAATATAATGTCTTGAAGTATGAAAATTAGAGTTCCCGGTTATCAAGGGACAGTTTTCTCATGAGTATGCATCTAAACTGAAGGCAAGCACTTTAAATTGCTTACATACACAAATTAAATATACTGTAAACTAAGGGAAAAAAAAAGTATTATCAGTGGTGTTAAGGGACAATTATTTAAATTTTCTTCCTGCATAATGCAATAAACAGAATTTCATGCAGCAATACTTAAATGAAACCCCAAAATTTCTGGCAAAACTAAAACACACATCTTTCCCAAAACTACAAAATACTGAACCTGCGACTCCTAGCTGAAGTGGGGATGGGGGTAAATAAGTCAAGATCATCTCCTGGCCCAAGGGAGTCTCTATCTACTAACAGTTCATTACTCATGCCCTTTGACAGAGTTGCCAAACCTTATCTCTAACAAAATAGGAAACAGTATTTTAAGTAAACTGTTCTTTCTGTAACAGATTCTCCAAGGTAGTTTATTCAAAAACATGAACAGAACCATTCCTACCCCCCAAATACAACAGAGCTTATTTTTCCTAAATGATACACAGTTAGCATGTGGGTATGTTCTATGTCTTACACTATAAGTTTATCAGATCAAGAGGTACCCGCCTCTTTCCTAGAGGAGTGGTGTTGCCAAGAGGAGCAATACAGGAATGACGTATTCCTCATAATTCCACATCGCCTTTTCAAGGCGAAGACTTCTTGCCTTGAGAGTAACATTAGTCAGTTCTCTACTACATTGGCCACTCCTCTCAAGGTCGTCAAACAGCAACTTATCAAAAGCAAGTTTACCCTGGATCTACACACACCATGTAGAACCAGAAACCATGTTGCTATTGCATTTCCAGAAGTCATCAAAGATGCATCCCCTGCCCCTACCTTACAGAACCAATTAAGTCCTCAACTGTATACACGTGCTTTACAGATCATAGTGTATTACACTGTACACCACATGCTCCTGTGGAAACTACACTGGTGGAATAAAACCACTACATATCAGAAAGAACGTGTACAAAGGATAAAAACATCCAGCTGTAAGTGCAAGACCATTTAAAATATACACCATCACTTCCTCTCTGACCTGCCTCCCCTCACCCACTGTATCACTGACTAAATTCACAACAACTGTTTCAGCTTATATTTAGTTTTGAAAAATCACTGCATTTATTTTAGACATGAATAAGAACATACACACCTAAAAGCTTGTCTATGTCAAGTAGCCTAAAATAACATTCTACCTACAAACTTTGACAGGAATACCAGTCATTTTTCAGTGTCCTTGCTGGCACAAAAAAGACGTACTAAAATTTTCAAAAGTTTAATTCTTCTGGCTTGTAATCACTTTTGAACATCAAAACCTCTATTTTATCACTCTAGCACACTCTCTACCCCCTTTCTATATTTTATAAGATTTGGGGGGTGACAAAGAAAGGAAGGACATTAAATAAAAGAAAAAAAAGTTTCAACATTTAGGAAATTGCAACCTCTGCAAACTTTCTCAATTTTTTTTTCTTCAAAGCACTACAAGACAGAAGCACTTCTAGCAGAGCCATATGCAGTTTTGCTTTGTCTTGTTTTTCCAAAAACTGAATGTATTCTTCATTTTTTCAGGCCCATTACTAGAAAACAAACATTCCAGAAAAAAATTTTGGTATTAGATGAAGATGAGATTCTAATGCAATGCTCTGCTTAGAAGGGTCTAAACAAAACAAAACCAAAACACTTCTTGAATGTATAAAAGGCAGGTTGTATTTCCTTTGCTTAGAGCACTGAAGAAGCTGTGGTAATAAACACATAAAATTTTGGCAGCTATGTTTTAGAAGCATATTAAAAAAAACCTGAAGGAATCTTCCAGAAGAGCTAGAGAAATAGTGTACAGCACTGGGGAAAGGGAAGTCTCATAGTCAAAAAACTGAAGATGTGCCATCTGTTTATCGTGTTCAAACAAAGGTCTCGCTATGGTTTTTGTTGCAGCTTATGTTCACTCAAGATAGCATTCATTACCACAGTGCCCTTTAGTAGGCAAAGCTGCAAGTTACCAAAATTCAGCCAGGAAAAGACAGGAACTACCTAAAACAGATAACTAGGCAATGTCATAAATCCTCCCATACCAGATGCCCTTAAGAATCAACACTGACTGTCTTTAGCAAGTTATGTGTGCTAATTTAGCTGCAAGCTACAAGTGTCACTGGTACAGGCTTTTTTTGCCTTCTGCCTTTAAATACCTCCAACAATGAGTTGTAATTCATGCTCAGGAACAATTAACTTTACATAAACTGAGACTAATTACTGATGTGTATGTATCATTAAACAAACCAAACAGATACCACTGGACCACAGCTACTTTCCTTACTTAAAATATCATTTTCATGTGATTTCCGCCAAAGAGGCGGATAAAAGGTGGGTTTTTTTTTTAACTGGACAAAGCACTTACCGTAACCTCTTTTTAAGTTGTAGACTATCATGAATAATTCTTTTGACAAATTCTAGTTCTCCCCCCTCAGCCATGATTTCTGTGATCCCTCCTGTATTTACGGAACTGGGAGGGGGACGCCGTGGATTTCGAGAATTTACTCCCTGGGTAAAAAAGAACATTTGAGATGAACATTTAATGAAATCTTAGGCTGCTTTGTACACTGCTTCCTGCCTCAATCTTTAGTGGGTAGCAAGTGTCACCACCTCTAGTTATCCTCCCCCCATCAGAACCATGGATAATAGACAAAGATACATTCAAAATAAGCATAACTGAGTGAATTCCCTACAATCTCAAACTTAGGTAAGTTACTTGTCACACATCAGTATCCTGCCAATATGAAATATGTGGTTCCAATACATGTAAGACATGCTCGTTACATACATCTAGACAATTACAATCTATAGTGTTTAATTTCAACACTTAAAATCTTTTTTCTACTGCACTATATTACAGAGTTAAGTTTCTGACTATATTCAGTGGATATTGCAAGAATTGAGCTATATGATATTGCCTAAATCACTAAGGAAACAAAAAATACAGACAGGTACGATGCCAGAAACTAATTCCTCTGTACCACTGTTATGCAACAGGCACTTGATTTCAGATTTACTAGCTGTCTACTTTCCAAACTAATTCTCTAAGACAGTAAGAACTTGTGAAAAAATTCTACAGGTCATCCTCCACTTTAGGAAGGGTAACAGTTAAGTTTTTCAAAAGTCCTTTGGGGGGGGGGGGGGGGGGGGGGGTGGGGAGGGAGAAGACTTAAATGCTATTTCATAACGATTTGGGATTTTCCACTTGACCTTCCCCAAGGGAAGAGGTTAAATTGTTGCTACCCTCCCACTCACTGAACACTGAAGTACACACAACATTTAGTTTGTTAGCTTACCTTTGCTTCCAATTGGTTGGCAAAAAAGGGGGGGTTGCACATGCAGAAGTCATAAACGATCTCAGATTCTTCTTTCAGTGCATCCATTAGTAGAGTCTTCTGTGGTACCTTAACCACTAATAGAAAACAGGAATTTGGTCAGTAAGGAACTTCACACTTTATCTAGCATGCCATTTACATTTCAGTGTTTCTTGAAACAATATATTGTATAAAAAACCCTGTACTTTCTAAACAATATGTTCTACAAAAAAAAGTAACGTATCAGCATGCAAATAAAGACTTCAGGTTAAGGATTAGCATACAAACAGCTTGTATGTTGATACACAGTAGCAGAATTACATGAGTCTGTTTAAAACAATAGGAACTACTTGAGTTATACTGAGTTCCCTGATGCAACTACAAATTCGCTTTAAGCCCTTCCAAAAATCAACACAAGTGTCAGTTAATCACCTCATGGGCTCCTCAGCTCCTCAGAGATAAAAGAAATCCAGTCTACACAATTTTTTTTAAGATAGGGAATTCTAGAATTGTAGTCAAGAAAATGTGCTGTTTGGTCTTTATAGAGTGTAAAGCTAAGAAAGAGGAAGACTAAGATAAAGCTATCTTTACTGAAGTTATGCAGCCCCAAGATTAGCTTTAAATCTAATCTTACAATAAAACAGGATTACTGTGTTAGCAATACTACGCATCCTGCACAGGAACTGTACTCTTATACGATTTAGAAGAATCACGACAGAGGAAAAGGATTAGAATTCCTTTCTGGACAAACCTTCTGCTTACTAGGGTCCATCAACTTATTATTACCCATCACAAGGATGAAGGCAAACATCTGACGTAGATCTCCACTGTCTTTCCTCAAAGGCTATATAATTCCCTTGGAAATTGTGGTCAAGTCCTGTCACATGTCTTCTGAAGACCACAGGAACTCCAGCCCAAGGAGCAGGAATTTAAATATGGATGAAGTCCAGTTAAAGCATGTATAAAGATTATTACAAGCAGGACTTCTTGCAGACTTTACCAGTCCTGCAACTCACAGATAACACACATAGAACAAAGGTATTTAGAACGGAGGCAGAAGGCACACCTCTCTTCCTAACATTTACTACTACAGTTTATCATCATCCTAAGAATACAAAATTGTTAGGGTAGCAGGAAATTACCAAAGCTCAGGTTATAAATAGCAAGAATAATACCTAGAACACCCACTAACTTTAAAGCTGCAGTTCTGTAAGTCACAAGCATTTCAGAGTACAGAAATTTATAGTCAAGAGATAAACAAATTTTAAATCCTACGAGAACAGAAGGATAGTTCATTTTAAAAATATATTAACACATTGCTCGCTGTTTTATAATCTTAAATTTCTAAATTAAACACTTAGCATTTCTCTTTATATTAAGTTTTTCACATTTAAAATTGTTGACTTTGAAGTGTGACGCTTTCTTATCTCTGTAGATTTCTGTTCCCCTGCTCCCCTTATAACATTAAAAATGGTAAGCTAATAAAATTAGTAATTACTAATTACAGATTACTAAATACAAATTACTAATTACGATTACACATCACAGTCAAAGCCAAAAGTTCTTCAGACAGGCATTACATCAGTTGGACTGATTGTTTTCAGCTTACACTCTTCCAAGAAATCACTAAATGTCTCCAGAAGCTGCACAGTGCGTACTTCTGGCACTGAGGGGCAACACAGCAGTTGCTGTTGCACACAGAGGAGACATTTACTTATATAAATGCTTTGAAATATCCAGCCCACAGTTATCGAGTATTTCACTGCCTTTCTTGTTAGCAATACCCTTTTCAATTTTATGGAGGAGGGGAAAAAAAAGAAAAGGAAAAAAAAAGAAAAACATGGGATTAGTTTTTACAGTAGAGAAAGCAGACAACGGGGCTAAGATGAGCAGAACTGCAAAAAGATTATGTTAATCTGAGCAGTAACACATGGTCTATTGTACACACTTTCTAAAATTATTGTAAAGTTACTTAGAAGATGACATCAAAGAACTTGTTAAAAGACATAGCACTGTTAAACCACATTCCACCTACCTAGCAAGCTATTTAATTGACAGTGTGAGATTTTATTTGGAAATAAGAAAGCAAATAAACCAAACAGGAAGCAAACAATGTAATAATCATGCCGCAGAGCAATCCTAAATTACCCTGCAAGTAGTTTGAAAACTTCCAGAGTCCAAGTTGTTGAAAATCTCTTAACCTACCATTACATACAGGGTACTGACTTTTTTTTTTTTTTTTTTTTTCAAATACCAGCAGACAAATTCTAGCCATCATTCCATTCCAGTAAAATAGAACAGAACACCATGTAATTTTTTTTAGCATTTACAATCAATCCCCAGGTTTATCAGTTTCTGTTTTGCACACAGAAGAGATTCCCTTTGGAAGAAAGTTACTGCAAACAGTATTTCACTTTCAGCCAAAAAACATTACTTTTTTTTCCCCCGGGAAGAAAGCAGCTGTGATGCAACTAGTAAACCATTGCTGCATTACTGCTGTTTTTACTGTCACTGAATTATTTGTTTTCACTGAAGTTAGAAAAACAAAGGCTATATTCCAACATGATCTCCAAATGAAGCTATTTGGCAAAAATTTCAAGACAGACTCTTAAAACACGATACAAATCATGGTTTGTTTTTTTTTTTTTAAAAAAAACCAGAGGTATAGAAAGATTTCTAATATGACTCCAAAATGCCTTGCTAAACAAGTTACTAGCTACAGTAGTATACTCAGCTCTAGCTAAACAATTCAGGCCCAGGAGTTGAAAAGTGACAGGGTGGATCATTCCCAGGCAGCATTCGGCTATGGGTACCACCAGTGGTACTCCCTTGCCCGTGGCTCTGCCCACCAGCAATCAGTCATTTACTCCAGCTTATCACCTTTGGCACAACAGCTTCACATGAGGCATTTTCCTTTGCCAGAGGTGTTTCCAGCACAGTGAAACACCACCACACCACTAAAAATCCTATGATGGCAGAAGTAACAGAAAACTGTCATTGTTCTCCACATCAAGTCCTGGATCTTCAAGATCGACATGGAGGATGGACCAAGACAACATCATTTTGGTAAAAAGGATGCTTCCAAATTCCAGCAGAACTAAAGTTTTTATTTCAGAGCTGAATAATGGACCTGCTTTTTAGTATACTGAGTTCCTACAGAAAATTTTCCAAGCTTATCCACAGACCAAGTCTGGCATACTGCTACTACTACCACAGGCATTGTTAGGACCTCAATTCAGAAATGAGGACGAAGGACTCTCTCCGTACAAGATACCTATACGTGGCAGTGTCATGAAAATTACCTGAGGGGAGCACTCCAGGTCTGCTAGCAGCAGAAACAGCACGAACTCCAAGAAATACTTCAGTAACAAAGAATATAGAGAGAGGAAAAAACACCCCAGGGTGAAGTTTAACTTTCAGATTTTCATAAAGTAGAATAGTTCTCTAACCACACATCCCATTCTAGACAAGCTGTGACTTTCTGGCCTAAGCATACACGGACCTTAGTAAACATTCTGCTTCAGTAAACAGTTGAGCATGTATTTGGCAGAAATATGGATTCTGTTATGCCACTGAACATGGCAAAAATAGGTCGCAACATTTGTATGATACTAAATACCTTATTACATCACACCTTTTATAAGATCAGACAAGTTATTCTGTTCCACATTCTTCTTGGCATAATTGAAGCACATATCATCCACTTCTGTTGCAAGAAAATACCAGCCATTCAAAGTTGCTCCAAGTAATGGGTATATGCAAGATGCTCCTGTCCCTGCAGAAGTGAAAAGCCATGAGAAAAGTAAAACAAGTCTCTGGTGTTATATGCAGCGTGGCTGCTAACTATGTACTTTTTACAACAAAAAGAACTAATTTCAAGAAGACTCTGATTACTGATCATCTACTACTCTAAAGTCCTTTAGTGAACTTTATCCTCTTATTCTGAAATACAGCATTGTCAAAGATGCACTTTTAACAAAATAAAGAATTTCATAAACTGGAATAAATTTTCTAGTAAATGATCAACTTTTTTTTAAGCTTTTTTTTTTCTACATAACAATGATTAATTTATATAGTGAAAGCCAAATATATTCTGTTTTTACAAAAAAACCCACTATCACAAATCGATTTTTCTTCTGCATTTTTCACAAATAGATTTCTTCTGCATTTTTCTATTATCTACCACAAATAATTTACTTTGATGCATACAGCAACCACAAAAAACCCCAAACCCAACATTTCTGTTCCATCAGACCGGTTTTCCCTCATGCCCCAAATGATCAAAGAAACAGGGTTGCCAATTAAGATATCTGAAAAAAGAGCCACAGATAAACACTTGGTAACAAAGAGAAATATATGCTAGCACAAAATTATTCCTTCTCATAATTATGGTATATCTAGGTGATCCAATTACCAATGACAGTCAAATTTAGGATTAAAGTGAGTGGATACAAGAAAAGGGAAAAACATCTCACCACCACCAAACTTGAGTTCAGAGATATAGAGAGTCTACTGTTATACTGACTTACTGAAACACAAACAACAATGTCTGTCAGTAAGCAAAAGCATGCAGTTATTTCCAGCACTCCTGTAACGTTCCTCTTGGATGACTTACTGCTTTCTCAGAGTTGGAACATCAAAGCTCACTGCAAACTCAAATTGAAGATTTTACAGTAGCTGGAGGACTTAAAAAGGATCTATCGCTTCTACTTAGCCACGTACCGTGATGAAGTTCATAGAAATTGTTTTCAAAAATGCTACCTAATATCAAATGCATAGAAGCTGGCTAACAAGTCTAAAAGTTATGAAAGGAGAGCAGCTGTGCACACACCACATGATGATACAAACCTTGTATCCATCACAAATCCAGCTAAAAATGCAAGTCAGTAAATTTCAGGAATTAAAAAATTCCATTAAAAAACAAAATCATGCTAGCAAACACCAAGAAAATATTAATGAAAAAACTGGCATGGTAGCTGAGATTACTGAACCCAAGCTTTGAGGAAGTCAATAACTTTAGCATTTTAATGTCAAGCATTAAAACTTAAGTTAAAAAGGAAATTCCAGCTTCTCTCAGCACAAAACAATCTTCAAAAACAAGCTTTTGAAATCGTAAAGGAAGATTCTATTGACAAAAATAAAAGATGTGAACTAAATTCAAATGTACCATCGCAGGTGCCTTCTAAATAATTCATATAGAATCATCAACAATTTAGAATCCAAATGCCAATTTTATTATCTGTATGTGGCATATAGTTCCTTTCTCCTAGAGAGACTGTCTTTTTTTATTTCTAATGAAAACCAAATTATATGCATCAGTGTACATCTAATAAATTCACATATCTGCTGAATTAACTGTTTACAATTAATCTACTGCTTAATCCAGACATTGGCTAATAATCCAGATATTGAAACTGAACAAGCTACAACGCTCTTAGACGTGTGACATCCATCTGTGGATGTTCAGTCCAGTTTAAAAAATATTTTGCTTTCAACAATATACAGGAAATCTTTGACCATCTACAACCAAAAGGCAGCTCTGCCAGTACTTGCCTTGGTTTCTAATTAAGTCTCTTTTACAACTAGGCTCATTAAAATATCTGCACTGGGGGGAAAAAAAAAAAAACAAAGTTTAAAAAAGACAGATCATTCGTCTCTCAAATACACCTGAAACCACAGATTATTTTTTTTTATTAAAAGGAACACTGAAGAATATTGCTATGCAACTCACAAACTCTCTCATGCAGACATCCAAAAGCAAAATTAATAGATTGCTAATGTAACATAATTCACTAGTTAGAAGACTGAGAAAAAATGCCATCATTTTTTAAAAATTCCTTTAGAATGACATTTTTGCCTGCGTTACTAGTAGCATAATTTTTGTATACCACACAAAGCTACACTCAAGAGAGTTCAAGGCCACGAAAAGCCAAATAATTGCCTGCTGTGGCCATTCTTGTGTTTGTGCAGAGAAATCCTACCCACCAAGAGGCCAAATGAAATACCAGTGGAGTCAGACTGCCCGTTTCACCATGGCGAGCACCGTTCAGATTTTTCTGTTTCTCAAACTTCACGTTCCCCTACAGATGTGTAACAAATTTTATCAGCTAGTTTCCTTGACAGTAAATAACGAATTGAACGTTTTGCCTTTGCAAGTACCTATGTCAATGCCTCGCCTAAGGACTTGCTTGTCAGCATCCTGATGACCAATGAGATCCTCCACCCAGTGGATGTAGTTCAGCCTCAAGGGAACGGTAGGAATAAGCCTTTCCACGGGGATGTCAATCGTAAGCCCAAAATCCTCTTTCAGGAGGGTACACGTCAGAGCTCTCACCGCTTCAGGGTCCTTGAAATTCAGGCTGAAAGGTACAAGCAGCGGTTATGGGCGCCAGCGCCCTCTCGCTCGCCACACCCCGGGGGCGGACACACACACACAGCGCTCGGGCGGCGGCG
>NW_008796114.1:390000-401138 GCF_000699145.1 Aptenodytes forsteri
CCGGCCGCCCGCCGGCCCCCCCGGCGGCGCGCGCCGCCCGCCCAGCTCCCGGCGCGCACCGCGGCCCCTTGGGGCGTACCAAGGCCAGCGGGCCGGAGGGGGGGGTGCGCGTGTGGAGCCGGACGCCCAGCGCGGTGAGAGGGAAGCGGCGAGTCACCGCTGCTGTGATGGAATCGGCCGAACAGAGACGCGACCAACGTATTTTATAATCTAAATGTTTTATGTGCGGGCATCATCGCTTCAGAGTTAGATACTCAATGAGTAATAAGGGCAAATTAAAAATAAAATTATGTAAACAGCTCAAAGTTCCATTTTTTCTGGCGGCCGCTCTGCCCAGGCTCAGACGCTGCAGCGTGAGGAGGATCCGCTTTCCTATTCACAAGTATTGCCTGCCCAAGTCACCTTCGTTACCTTGAAGAGATCTTTAACATTCTCTGAAACGCCTTATAGTCATGGATTTCTGTATAAGTGGTGCATGAAGTTATGAAGCGGCCTGGGGCCTGCTGCTTGTGGCTTACCTTGCACGGTGAACTTTAAAATACCTGGATTTTAAATGATGGATTACACGGTTTGATGGGCGGTGGGGGGGGAAGCTTAGATATCATACCTGGAGAAGATTTCTGAGAATTTCCCCACTTCAAGCACAGTTTCACAACTAGAGTATGTACTTCTAGTAGTTATCATACTGTTGTGGTTGTTGAATTTTTTCAATTATGAAAGACAAAGTGTATTACAATGAGCTTTGTACTGTCTCCTTTATTTTTTTTTAAATCAGCTCAATTAAAATAGCATGTAGGCATAGCAAAACAAAGCCTCAAACTAGGAATTAAAACTGACTTCAGTTCCTGGCTTTGTCACTGACTGTTGTAAACTTGGACTCTTTTTCACTTTCAGGTTTCCTCACTGGTAGAGTAGTAATGGTCCTCACTGCCTTAACATGGCACTTTGGCTCCTCAGACAAAAACATGCCTCTGTAAGATTAGTACTGAAGTACAATCTATTATTATTCTTTTATTTAAAGATATTTTCCTCTTTAAAAAGCCAAATACAAATCAAAATGACTCATTGCATGTTGTTTAAAAATTCACTTTAAATATGCTAGCATCCCCTTTGACTCTTAAGTATCTGAGAAGACCCACAACCGATTTAATTTCGGTCCTACTTCCTGCCCTCAGCCAGCTTCCTGTGACTTGAGGGCAGCTAAGCTTTGCATATAAAAGTTCATAAAACTTTTTTTAAATTTCATCAGACCATCAACTCACCCACTGTTGCAGCCCACTCTTGCCACTTTTGGGAGTTAGTCCCCTTTCTCTGCCCCAACCCACAGAAGAGAAGTTGATACGGACAAAACCAGAACAGAGGCAGAGGTAAAAATATGAATTTTAATTCAAAGCATTTAGTGTATTTACAATAGAAAGTTTCTCTCTGGTCAAAGGACAAGAGACTAAAAAAAAAAAAAATCCACGTTAGAAGTGTGTGGACAACCTGCACCTGATGCAGGCTAATTGATTTTTGCTACTTCTGCTTCACCTGGGGTCATACCCCCGAGAAAGCGATGGCGAGAGCCTGGAGATGGTACCGAATGTCTCTTACACCCAAGTAGCAATCACAGAATGCACTTCAGGAAGTAGTGTGAAGTTATTCAACAGTGCTAAAAAAAATATATATATATATATGTACACATACACAGTCCCATTTGCAGTTAGATCAGATTCAGCGAATCGTTCAGATAGATAAGCAGGTAGACACAAGCCTACCGACCTGTATGCAAGCACAGATTTGCAGAAGCGCACACGCTACTAGGTACATAGGTACCTTCTCACCCAGACAGACACACGCACTCCTTTCCCCTCTACACTTGGACAAACACACAGGCAGCTGTTTTGTTAATGCTATCTTACATGGTTTCTAGGTACAGAAAAAAAAATTGAGAAAAAAGCACCAACCCTCTCATCTGACTCACTGGCTTGGAATCCTTATTCCTCTTGAACCTGATGGAAATGGGGGTGTGGAAAGGATAACATCCTCCCGTTTCTCAGAGCCACCACTTCTGAATCTCCTTGACTCTTTTGCCACAGCGATAACTAGTTGATACCGAAAGGGGGCAATCCTCTCCTGCTCCCAGAAATAGGCACGTCCTCCCACCACTTCCCTTGAGTCAGATTTAGCAATCAAAGGGCTGCAATGTGAGCCAGTTGAACTGTCTGATCTCGCAGAAGAACAGATCTGCAAAAAGTGAGTACTTTACCATCTGAACAGCCAGCTTAACCGAGTCACCCTACAAGTTTACCCACCACATGGTGGGTGGAGCACCTCTTTCAGCAACAACTTGTCCATAGAGTAGCTGGTCTATCAAGTCACTCTGAGCTCCTGTTTTCACCTTGGTCAGAGTCCACACACCACTTCCTTTATGAGGTGCTTTCCCTCCTTGGGAAAGGAATTGTTGCAGAGGCCTGTCTTGGTTTAAAGATGCTGAACTACATGGTGGTTGAGAAGCAAACCTCGGCCTTCCTCCAGCATCATCTGCTGCTGTCTCCAACAAACCCAGTTAAGGAGTGTTAGAAAGATAGGGAGGTATGGGAAAAGGAAGATAGGAAAGGAAGGGAGTTATGATCCTCTCTTAACAGTCATAGCAAGGGCAACTAAAGCAGAGATAGATTAAAGATGGCTGTGGAGGCTGCAAGGTTGCAGAGAGTTCTGGTTTAGCAAAGCCTCTTGAATAGCTTCACTGCAGCCACTGAGCTCCATCTGGTTGAGAACACAGCTGATGTGCTCCACAGTTGCAGCATGGCCCATCTGCAGTTTCCACAGTCTAAGCATTTCATATTGGGCATCTCGTAAACGCCGATGCTCCATCTCAATTCGCTCTAGATCATAGTCACTCAGACCCAGACGCCTCACAAACTCTTTCCACCGAGATGGCGGTACATGATCCACCACAGTGTAGAGAATAGCAGGGTCTGTGAAAAGAGAAGAAATAAAGTGTGAGAACCAGGATTCTGCAGCCTCAAGGAGAATGTGAATAATCCAGCGCTGGATGGTGCCTTGGGATCATGCATTGGGGCCCCTCCTGTTCGGGTCTTGTACAGAATAGTCACACAGACTCATGTGATGTCTAGACTTGCCCTTATCCCTCAAAAAGCAATAGGAATGCTTCCATATGCTGTTGTGTAAGGTTATGAGCAAAGCTGAGCACACATGCTTAGGGCCTTGCTGCCACAGATTCCTGCCAAAAGAATGCTCTGGGTCACCATCCCAGAGGCATTAAGACTGACAGCATGTCACCACATATGACAATCCATTTTGCTGGTAGGGAAAAGGGACAACAGAAAGGTCTTGCGTGAAATGTTTAGCTTATACAGGCTCACAGGCTCTGGGCATGCTTCTGCCTTTGTGCTGTGCCACGCATGAAGTATACACACAGGTCATGTACACCGGGTAAGGTCTGTCCAACATCCTCCTAGCCACATCTGCATAACTAGGTTCTCGTTTGCCTGGGGAAGGAGGGAAGGATGGGGGCGTTTCACTTACTGTCTGGAAGCTGTGTCTTCCTGGCAGGTCTGACACAGTCTGGTAACTCATGTGAACTTTGCAGCAGAGGTGCAGGTGGTGGTGTTGCATTCAGTGACAATTCTGTTTCCTTCTGGGACTCCGGAAGAAGGATGGAAATTTCACTTCTTTTTACTTCAACCTGAAAGACACATTTTCTTAGTCCAGCATCACCCGCAGCAGCACAATACACCTGTCTCCTGCAAGGAACCACTAGCTTTATATACTAAAATTTATCCAAGATAGGTGGGGAGCAGGTGCTGAGGTTTTAATTCTTCCTATATGCCTTGCTTGAGCAGAAGGCACCAAAGATTTCTTTCCAGCAGAACCCAAGGAGTTTAATTCTCTTTTGACATCAAAAAACGGTAGTCTGGAAGAAAATATTTCTTTACAAAAATCAAGTTATGCTGGACCCGAAATCACCACCATTCTAGAAGCTCCACATGCCACCTTTCCCATCAGCCTTCTCTGTAAGGCTGTGGAAACCCCACCTCAACTACTGCTTGGGCCTTCTTAATTGCAGAACAACACTGGACCTGAGAGAACACGGTGAAGCAGCACTGAGAGGCTTGTGGGGTCAAGATCTGAAGTGAAGTAAAATTAATTAAATCCTCCAAGCTTGGGGTATATGGGGAGAAAAAGGGATTAAGGACCAGCTACTGAAAAGAATGCATCCAGGAAGAAAAGAGCAAAAAGCCAGGAGTTTGAAAAGCATCCTCTAGAAGAGAGGAAGTAAAATGTTAATGGCTCCACCCTCTACAGGAATTAAACAGCCCTATTACTCAGCTCATTTGAAAATACAAGGCCTGAAAACAGCCCATGGGGAAAAACGTTACTCTGGATCCCAGGCTATCATAGTTGAAAGCAGAAGGAAAGCTCTTATATCCATCATCTTGCTCACCTCAGATACTGGCTCCTTGGTTGTCTGTGGCAAAGAAACTTCAAAGAAAAGAAAGAAAAAAGAAAGCAGAAATTATTTTCACTTCCTCTCATCCCAGAGAAAACAGGAAAGCAACTATTCACAATCCTGCCCTCAAAAAGCTTTTACAGCAAAATGCACATGTCCCAGCAATAAGCTCACATGCACTTCCAGTCACAGCTATGGGCATGGATGCAGAGTTGTAAGAACTGCACCAATAAGCTTAGCTGTCGAGTTCTCGTGTTCCTCTGGCCTTGCAGCAAAGCAGAGTAACGGCATCCCACTTTTTCCCCTCACACAAACACAGTGAGAATGATGTCTATCCCAATTAATATCACTGCATATGTTGCTGTACTCACCACAGGAGTAGAAAGATGATGCTATCCCATTTTCCTGGACCAGCTTCACTACTTTATTCACAATGTAGAGGACAGAGATAACTCCAAATATTGCAACGATGATGCCAAGGACAAGGCTCCCACCTGGACAAAAAGGAGAAGGCAAATGAGTGAGTGACTGAGAAAGGAAGAGGTAAGTGCTAGAGGAAGAACAGCAAGTGAAGACGTGCAAATGGTAGGGAGAAAAAGAATAATGGTTTGAGAGAGTGGAGAAAATAACACTTTACAAAAGGCATTAACAGAACAAAAGCCCACACTGAAAAGATTCCACTGTCCCTCAGTTCCCCCAGTACTCACTCAGCCCAGACGAAGTCGGTGAGGTAGTAAGTGGACTATGACACTGCAAGCATTCTTCTCCAATGCAGCTGAAAGAGCAGATCAGAGGTGTGAGCGTGCATGAAATGAAACACCAGCTGTTTGTGACAAACCTAAGTAACAGACAAGTCAAGATGAGCCTGCAAAGCAGAGCAATGCAGTGTGGCTAGTGACTTTGGGTTCTTAGTGGGCTGACGCCTACATGGAGAAGACCGGGGGTGGCAGAGGGGAAGACCCAATTGCCCCAGAAAGGCAGAATGTTGTAAAGTTATATCAAGATGGACAGAGCCTTGAGAAAAATGTCCTCCCCTGGTGGGGCTAGTGTCTGCTGTCTCTCCTACTCAGTGGAGGGGCATACAGAGGAAGAAAGCTCACCTGTTGCAAGGCTTGCAAACGTTACTAAGCGTCAGGAAGAATCGAGGCTTACACCTGCAAATTGTGTCTCTGTTCTTTGAGCCTGTAGAGAAAAAGAAGAAACCATTGCCATAATCTGGACAGAAAAGAAAACAAAAGGAGAAAAATCCACTCCAGGATGGGTGGGAGATTATCCATCTTTGAGCCTGAAGAACTGCTACTGAAGAAGAGAAAGAGGATTCGGTCTATGTCTGAGGACAGGGTTGGGGGAGGATAAAAATAATAAAAAATAAGGGTACCACTGTCCTGATAGGTCAGGAACCTCTGTAGAGGCTTGGAAAGGGACTAAAATTACAGTGCAGCTGAAATTGGTCTAATGAATAATGACAGTTCCAGTGCAAAAGCAGGGAAAGTCACTCAAGTTCAAGCGTGACAGGAAGGAGAAATCACATTAGTCAGACAAAGATGAGGGAGAAGTGGTCCCTGAGCAGCTGGGACTGGTGAGGAAGTCAGTTCAGGGCAAAGAGAAATCACTTCAAGCCATGGGACACATATCCACTCTTGTGATCTGCTATGCTATGAGTGGAAGGGGTAAGAAATGAAAGAGCTATTGCTTCTAAGCAAGTCACAGTATGGAGACTGAGTAAAACAGGCGTGGGGAGGAACAGACAAGAATAGTGATGGAAGGACATAAAGTTGCAGGAGGGGAGGGAAAAAGGTAGTAGAACAAGCAGCACACATTCTGTGGCAAGCGAGGGACAGGACTAGAACAGTTCTACATCAGCCAAGAGGGAAGGAAATTGCTCAAGGGCAGCATACGATGATGACCCTTGAAGATAGGCATGTGTGGAAACTGTGACAGAGGAAGATTACTGAGCACTAGAGGGAACGCATTCACCAGTGAGACAGCAAACCTCACACTAGGCAGGGTAAGAAACGGCAAGGGGATCAGGAGAAGCAGAATTCGCAAAGAAGAGGGGATAGCTTTAGGACAACAAGGTAAGGAACATTTAAGGGACATGAACGGAATCAGACTACAGCACAAAGTGGAAGGCGGCAAGCAGTATTCGGTTAAGATCTCCGATTCCTGACGGGAGATGAGGCAGCTTGTGACAACTAACATGGGTGCTTCCCCCAGACACCAGCACCATCCCCAGGTCATGCCCAATGCCACTGGGTACAGTTCAGCATTACCTGAGCAGCTCCTTAGTTTAAAACACTGCACAGTACACTGTGGTGGTTCAGCAACCAACTGACAAGCAGTTCAGCTGGGCACTGGGACCAGCGGTATTTTCAGCCATTGTACTCAAAGTGCTTCCAGCAGTTGGTGAGGGAAATGCAATGAGCATCAGGAGAAATATCCACACAAAGACAAAAAAGGAAGGTAAGGAGGAAATCTGCTCAAAGACCTTGCTTCAGTACATGCAAGGCAGAGGTACCAAAATTAAGTAGAAAATATCTCCTCACAACAGCCAAAACTGAGAAACCATTCAAGGACAAAAGGAAGGTAGAAACTCTGATAGAAAACAGAGTTTTCTATCCGATGCCAAGGCAGGCAAAAAATGGCAGTCTTTCTGGGGAAAGGGGGCAGCCAAAACCAAGAGTTGTTCCAAAACTACAATCACTTCAGGGCAAGGCGCTGCACTGTGTCAGAAAGTAAACAGAGGGCTGCTAATGTCTACCCTAGTACAGTATGTCTGCACTGGAGCCCTAGTACAGTATGTCTGCACTGGAGCCATATCCATGCCATACTCACAGTTGGCAATAATCCCATTGACACACGAGCTGCAGTTCCTACACTGGAAGAGATCGGACAGGCCAATCTGATACTGATGCTTCCG
Organism: Aptenodytes forsteri; assembly: GCF_000699145.1. Classification (NCBI taxonomy): domain Eukaryota; kingdom Metazoa; phylum Chordata; class Aves; order Sphenisciformes; family Spheniscidae; genus Aptenodytes; species Aptenodytes forsteri. Next base: position 397,377 of record NW_008796114.1, read on the forward strand.
ACAGCCGCATACGGTATCTTGCTTTGGGGTGCAGGGAGTCTCTACTATCTGCTGGAATTCTGAGGAAAGGAACAGCGATTACTCCAACCTCTTCCCTTACCTTCAGCTGAGAGCACCGTTATGATGACAGGTATTGTTATCCCCTAATCTTCCCAGAGAAAGGCCAAAAAGGCCTGCAAACTGTGTCTCAGACTGTAGTAATTTGGTAACCCTTATTCCTGCTGTCCCCAATCCCTTCCCATACACTGTCCTTCTGCCCATTCAATTGCTTACTTTTCCAAGCTTCCTCGCTCACCTTGCGATCCTTTCCAGCCTCCCACCTGCCACTACCACCCATTTTCCTCAGGTCGTGTAGATAACTCACCTGTACGGCACCGTGTACACTGGAAGCATTTAGACATGGTGTTATCAACAGCTGTGAATGTGCCATTAGCACATGGAAGACAGACAGGTGCCTGGTCAGGCCGATCACAGTCTTTTGCCTTGTAGGTACCTGCAAGAAAATCACTTAACAGTGCTCTGACAGGAAGGCAAACGCGTTGTCTTAGGGAGGATGGGAGTCATTGATTCCTCAGAGAAACCCTGGAGTTGATGGCATAAGGATTGAGTATGCTTCCTCTCACCAGTGTAAGGGACACTGACAGCCCAAAAGAGGAGACAAGGAGTAAGAATTTACCTGGGAGGGATAGGTACCAGGATAGGTAAGGGATATGGATCCTATATATATATAGGATATATATATGCATCCTATATATCCTATAGGATAGGAAAGGGAGCACTGATGTAGCTGTAGGACAGAAACAGTTTGAGAGTGCAGGACAGGGAAATGCCTCTAATGTGAAGGTCACTATTACTGTACTTATTTTACGTACCTGCATGGCACCTCATGCAGCAGTGGGTCTCTCTGGGATGTAGGTATTGTCCTAGTTGACACTGCACCTGCCTCTTTTCTCTCCTCAAGGGGTTAGAGGGGTCTCTTCCATCCAAAGCTACCCGATGGACTTGCAGTGTATATGGCACTGGAGCAATTTCTACAGATTCCTTTGTCAACACGCAGACAAATGTTAGGATAACCTGTAAATACAGAGGGAGAGGGGGAGGGGGGGGAAGAGGGAGAGCAACAAGGTGAGAAAACATCATGTCCCCTGACAGACTGCACAGCTGACTTCAGCACTTAGAATTAAATCTTTTTATAACAGTGAGTTCAATTGACTTGACCAATTCTGATATCAGGACCCTCCACTGATGAAAGTGTGGGAGAAGATTATTTACCAAAAAAAAAAAACCCAACAAACCCATGCCTGTCATCGGTGTTATTAATATGCCATACAATGGTCTCTATGACAAACTGGTTGTATATAAAGTAAATACTTTTTGTGATGTGTAATTTATAGATGGAACGCCTTGAAAATGCTGCAGCTTGCAAGAAAGTTACTCAAGAGCAAAGGAATGTTTTTATGAAGGAAGGCAGTAAGACTGCCCATCTAGAAACAGTTCCAGAGAGAAGAATGCATCCAGTACTTGCAGTTCTACTGAATAAATAAACCAGATGGGAAGTTTGGAAAAAGAAGGCAGAGGAGGATCTCACTGCATGCAAAGTATAGAAAAGCTTCCAAAACTCCTCCTGAGCAAGCGTTCCTTAGAACGTGGGAAAGTTAGGTTTTCAACTTCTCCCCGTCAAACTTACATTCTTCCTTTTAAACTGCAGCTGTTAACACTCAGTCTGAACACTCTGCCACACAAATGTGCACTTTTTTCTTTTTTTTTCTAATTCCTTTAAGATTTACTTGCTATTTTTCATTTTGAAAATGACTGTTGTCAAGAATTTTAACAGAAATATTAAGATTGGCATGACTGCAGTATGACTGTAAGAGTGTGTGAGTGTTTGTACACACACACACAAAGGAACAGCAGAACAAAGAGTTAAAAGAACGGCCTGTACCGATAATGAAGGACACCATTCCCTGGACACTGTTTTCAGAACACTATTCCCAGCAGCAAAATTGAGAAATGTGCTGTTTATGTCATGGCTAAAAGGTCTACACTCTGGTAAGACCACAGCATATGTGACTCATTAGCAAAAGACCCTGCACCAGGAGGATGGTAACAAGATTGCAGCATATCACAAACATGATTCCTTTGCCTGTTGGCCCAACAGAAAAACAGACTCTAGGCATGTATTTCAAACATGCATTCAGACAAGGAAAAACCATACAATAACAAAAAGGTTAAAAAAAAAAAGGGGGGGGGGGTTGAAACAACTTGGCCCAAGATTTATGGAGCCTGAAGTCAGCAAGTTCCTATGGCAAAGGCCCATCCCATACCAGCTGATGACTCCCGAAGGGTATGATGGACTTGTCCAAAAACTAGTTTGTAGTGCCATGAACCCCAGTGGCGTGATGAAGACTTGACAGCCAGTGTCCCTTGTCGTCTGCGTTGCACACAAGTGATCCTGGCCACACCATCTGGACATACACGTGTTGGTGCTTCTGAGTATGTTGCGGAGAGCGTGTGCCCCAATGTAATCTATGCATCAGATCATGTGAATGCATGAAAATCAACTCCTTTTTTTGCAAATACCACCCTGCCCCATCCATACAATCTCACACTGAGTTTTACTACGCTAACTTGCCTACATTGTAATGTTTTCCCAGCTTGCTTTTTTGAAAATGGTAAGATGCCTAGCTGTACAGGCACAGCCTCAGAGTTCCATTTCTTTTTGCTTTTTCAGCTAGAAGAGTTATAGCAAAAGCAAAGTAAACCAATAAGGGTAAACCACAATGCTGATACCAATTTTGTGGTTGCAAGCTTAAGAAAGGATACACAAAATGAGATGGCTATGACAGCCCCATGCTGTCCTGTTTCTCTCTCAAAATTAAAGCCTTGGAGGAGAAAGGTACATACATGAAAGCAACTTAAAACCTCAAGAAGGATAGGACTTTGCAAATCTGACAAAGCAAAAACCCCATTTTTCAGAGAGCTCTGTCATACAAAGACATATTCAATAGACCAGATGCTAATATGGTGAGCAGGAAAAAGAGAACCACATATTTAAACAGCTATCATTTCAGACTCAATAAGCTGACCACATGATAAATGCAAGCACTCCAACAACTCAGTAAGAAATAAAACTTGTTTCAGCAGCTGATAGTCTTACAAGATTGATCTTTTACCCATTCTCCTGCAAACAATCATTCACACAGATGGTCTGACAGCAACAATAAAAAATTCTGATTCTCTAGCCAATGATTAAATCCCCTGACATGGGAATATATACAGCTGGACCATAAGTCAGACGAGTCAGCAATAGAAACAGAGGAAAGCATCGAAGATCAAGCCAGAAACACAGAAAATCAGAGATACCTTCAAAAACAAAAGAAAACAGGAAAGGTGTTTTCAATTTTTCAGATTAAGTGAAAGTGAGTCTGTAAGCGTAATCAAGCCAGAGTTAACACATTATTACTGATCAAAATCTGAGGAACAGGGAGTCACAGACCACAAGTGACTCACAAACCAATGACTCAGCCTTCCAGAAAAATCATTCACATGGCAGAAAAAAACCCACCATCTTAAGCAGCTCCCCAAGCCATTCAGCAGTATACTGATTTATACCAATGACAGACTTCATAAAATTCAGGAAATACATGAAATTAGAACAGAATAGAATATTTCAATTGGAAGGGACCTACAACGATCATCTAGTCCAACTGCCTGACCACTTCAGGGCTGACCAAAAGTTAAAGCATGTTATTAAGGGCATTG
>NW_008796114.1:401608-408280 GCF_000699145.1 Aptenodytes forsteri
GCCCTCTTGGCTGCCAGGGCACACTGCTGACTCACGTTGAGCCTGCTGCCAACCAGCACCCCCAGATCCCTTTCTGCGGGGCGGCTCTCCAGCCCTCCTCTCCAATTTATACTTGTGCCCGGCATTACTCCGTCCCAGGTGCAGAATCCGGCATTTGGACTTGTTAAATTTCATCCCATTAATCATTGCCCAATGCTCCAATCTATCTAGGTCCCTCTGCAAGGCCTCTTGTCCCTCAAGAGAGTCAACAGCACCTCCCAGTTTGGTATCATCAGCAGACTTGCTAATGGTGCATTCAACTCCTGCATCCAGATCGTTGATAAATATATGGAACAGAACTGGCCCCAGAACTGAGCCCTGAGGAACACTGCTGGTGACCAGTCGCGCCAGCCAGGCAGCCCCATTTACCAAGCACTGAAGCCTCAAGTCATTGATAACAGTTCACCAAGGCAAAGTTTAGAGGTCTTCTACAACTGAAATAAGGTGATTTTCTGTCATTAGATTTACAACATGCTCTGATTCCACTCACCAGGAGAAAGAATACCTACTAACCAATGCTGCACAGAAAAGTGGACAGCATGTATTACTTAAGCTGAATGATAATTCAAACCACCAAACCACATCATGCACACCGGTGATTCACATTTTTAGTGAACGGGGACTGCCCGGGAAAAAAAAAGTCAGCAGAAACTCTAGGTTTTACTTCTGAAACTGCTGCAGAAATAAACAAAATATGGCAGATGAAAACCAGAACGCTGCTTCCTTAAATCATTCCACCCCTCTGGGTGACAGCTATGTGCCCCGCACATTCTCCTCACATGTGAGGCAACCCTAGTTCCTTCCCATGTCTTATGCCAGCACTTACTGCCCGACAGCTACAGTGAAAAAACAAACACTGCACAAGCCCAAAAGCTCTTCTATGCAAAGTTTTGGCAGCTGAGACAGGAGTTAGAAGCCCCTACACCATCTTCAACCTCAAATGTTCTTGAATTACTGCCACCACTACAATTCACACCCTTGCTGCTGCTTCTGCCTCACCAGACCATTCATGGAGAACTGCAAGTGAGATGACATCTCTGCAAGAGTAAGTCAAAGAAAGGAAGAAATGGCAAAGATAAAAGTGAAGAATGCAGCAAGATGCAATAAAGATGGAGGGGGTTGGAAATAAGAAGGGACATTTGAGAGCACTGTTCTCAGGCCAAGGAGAAAGAAGGCACAGTATCTGAAAGAGAGGGACAGTGCAGGGAAGTGCAGCCTATCAGGGCTAGCACATTACTTTATCGATGATCTGGATGAGGGGATCGAGTGCACCCTCAGTAAGTTTGCAGACGACACCAAGTTGGGCGGGAGTGTTGATCTGCTCGAGGGTAGGAAGGCTCTGCAGAGGGACCTGGACAGGCTGGATCGATGGGCCGAGGCCAACTGTATGAGGTTCAACAAGGACAAGTGCCGGGTCCTGCACTTCGGCCACAACAACCCCATGCAGCGCTACAGGCTTGGGGAAGAGTGGCTAGAAAGCTGCCTGTCGGAAAAGGACCTGGGGGTGCTGGTCGACAGCCGGCTGAACATGAGCCAGCAGTGTGCCCAGGCGGCCAAGAAGGCCAATGGCATCCTGGCCTGTATCAGAAATAGCGTGGCCAGCAGGAGTAGGGAAGCGATCATGCCCCTGTACTCAGCACTGGGGAGGCCGCACCTCGAATACTGTGTTCAGTTTTGGGCCCCTCACTACAAGAAGGACGTCGAGGTGCTGGAGCGTGTCCAGAGAAGGGCAACGAGGCTGGTGAGGGGTCTGGAGAACAAGTCTTATGAGGAGCGGCTGAGGGAACTGGGGTTGTTTAGCCTGGAGAAAAGGAGGCTGAGGGGAGACCTTATCGCACTCTACAACTACCCGAAAGGAGGTTGTAGCAAGGTGGGTGTCGGTCTCTTCTCCCAAGTGACAAGCGATAGGACGAGAGGAAATGGCCTCAAGTTGCGCCAGGGGAGGTTTAGATTGGACGTGAGGAAAAACTTCTTTACTGAAAGAGTGGTTAAACATTGGAACAGGCTGCCCAGGGAAGTGGTGGAGTCCCCATCCCTGGAGGTATTTAAAAGATGAGTAGATGAGGCACTTAGGGACATGGTTTAGTGGGCATGGTGGTGCTGGGTCGATGGTTGGACTCGATGATCTTAGAGGTCTTTTCCAACCTCAGTGATTCTATGATTATCATCTGCCAATGTCCACATGGCTAGGAAACACCAAATTACTCAGCATGGATGCCACAGCTCTGTACTGTGCGCTCCGCCCTCCCTGTGCAGAGCTGTAGCCCTGCTGCTACCTGCAAGGCTCCTCGCCCTCACGGAGAAGGGCGGAGGAAGCAGGTACAGTGACACACAGGTATGAGAGTATGATAGGAAAGAGCATGCAGAGGGTTGTGTTGGGAGCAAGATTCCCCTCTCCTAGAAAGCCAGTGGATGCCTAGAGGTGTCCGGAGTGGACCAAGGTCAGTCACAGAAAGCAAACTGAGTGGGAAGGGGGGGATTAGACAGGTGGGAAGCGACTCCTGCCCCCACACGCAGCGCCTTGAGACCCCACGCCTGTTCACATGAACTAATAGGAATGCAATACTTGCTGGAGCAGACACTCGGGTATTAGTATTCCAAACAATTCAAATAGTACTGCCCATCACTATACTAATGTTTAAAATAGTTCCAAATTAACAATTTCCAGAGTTTAAATCTCCTTAATACAAAAGCATAAAGCTGAAAATTTCAGAATAAAACAACTTCATAAATCCAGATGTGCTGTTAAAATCCAGAGATTAGGCTTACTCCTTTTTTTGTACACACCTAACATATTCATCGTGTAATAAAGCGTTTCCCCACCAACAACTTATTCAACTGCTGCTCTCAAAAAAGACTTCCATTTTGCAAATTCCATTTTTAAACTAAAAAACTACCTGCAAATAAAAGGCATTACAAATTATTAGAATTTCTCAAATACTTCTTAATAGAAACTTCCTTTTACTTAAGGTTCAACATGACACACACCAATGCACAAGTAATCTACATATCAGTCATCTGTAAGCCTTTTTGATGAGTCATAAAAAATTAGTCAGCTTGGAAGGTCAGAAGAAAACAGAGATTCTGCTCAGAGTAATGAGCTACCACAGAAATCAGAGTGCAAGATTACCCTTATGTTCTTTGACTGCTTCTGCCATTTCCAAAAGCTCTTTGAGGTTTGCATTTTTTTAGTTTTCTACACAAAGATGCATGGGAAACCAGAACTTCTGCTTTACACATGGAGAAACGTATATTAAAGCAACATTTACAGGAAGCTTTTCTCATTGCTCACCAAAACCTGGAAAGGTCAGAAGAAGGATACAAGAGCTATTATTATAAACAATCCACCATTTCATGAAGATCAGATGGAGGAAATGCTGTATTTTAGGCCTTGTATAAAACTAGGAGACTGACAACAGCTTTCACGCAATGAAGAAAGGTCTTAGAAATCATAATTTAAAAAAAAAACAAAACTGTGATCTATAAAGATCATGAACTTCACATCATAAAATATGTGTATATATACAGTATATAAATTTAGAAGTTTTTATTTCATATTAGCAAAGATAAAGAGTGAAAAAGTCAGTAGGTGATCACAACCGTAAGAAAATAACTTTTTAATTTTTCCTTAGAGGACACAATGGTGAACACTATGTCAGAGTCCCGAGTCACAGACACATGACACCCTCGTAGTTTGCCCGCCTGTGTACAGGGCTGACTTCAACAGCGCAGCCATACAGCCTCGCATCAGATCGCCGTCAGAGCAAGAGCTGCGCGAAGGCTCAGCGGGGGCCACCCCCTTCCTTCAATCCCAAGCTGATTTTCAGCTGGCCACAAGCCCTTGGCCCCTGCCCGCGCTGTGCCACAGCCGTCCTCACACCCCTTGTCATTGACTCGCTAGGTGAATTTTTAAAGCGTCGGGTAATTGTCACACGCCGAGTCCCATTCATTGGACCTGATATACTCCTGTTTGTTGTAACAGAGAAATGTAGCGACATTGCTTTGAGATGTGCTTTCTACTGTCAGGTTCCCAAGACTGCAATAGAAAGATCTGTGTTACCAAGGGCTCAAAGGAAGCACTCGGTTATCCAGGGATGAGGAAAAGATTATGGAAGAGAACAAAAGACATGTGCCCTCAAATAAAAACAAAGCCTCTTTGTGATGACTAAAGCAAATGGATAGGAAGAAGCCAAATGACAAAATTAGTTTTACCCCAAATAATATTGCTAATGCAGAAAATGGATTACTTAATAAAAAGTAAAGGAAAGGCATCCAAACTGACAATACTGATTACTTGTGAGAACTTAAATTACCACATAATTGAAATTAGCACAGACCCAGATATCAACATGTTCCATTTAGGTAGAAGTGGACAGTTGTCACAAATAGAAATTAGATTAGTAAGCGGATAAAAAGTGGAACGATCCCGGTTGGACAAAGCAATCAGAAATGCAATCAAATGCTATGAGTTATTAGGAAAAGATTTGAGGACAAAACAGAAAGTGTTGTTATGCCAATGCATAAATCCATAGGTTTGAATCCAGACTGTAGTTCTGGTCCCCAATCCTGAGAACATAAATTAACCCAGACATGATACAGAGAAAGGTAACAAGGATGATCAGTGGTACAGAATGGCTGCCGTAAGGGGAATGATTAAAAATACTGGTCTGTAAGAGAGACAATTGAGCAGAGGATACTATAGCAGGCTCCAAAATCACGAATGCCATGGAGAAGGTAAACTGGGATGGCTGTTCTCCATCTCTTCCAAAGCAAGACCTAAGAGGCATCACATAAAACAAGCAGGAGACAGGTTTGAAACAAATACAGGGAGGTACTTTTTTAGCCAACACACAGCTGAGGTGTGGGACTGCCTGCCAGAGTGCTGGGGGAGCCAGAAGCATGCCCGGATTCCAAAAGCGATCATCACACCCACCAGCAGAAGAAAAAAAAACACACTCAGGGGTCTGAAGTGTGAAGACACCATTTTGGCTCAGGAATTCCTACAGTCACAGATCACTGGAAGCCAGGAAAGTATTTTTATTTTTCATTATTGTACGCTTGCCCTGCTCCAAAACCCGTGGTAGACTGTTGGCCACTACTGGAAACAGGATGGTAGGCCCAACAGTTCTTTCTTACAAGGCACTCGGTAGCTTGGTTTTCAATTTTTATGTAACATAGCTTCTGACTTCAAAATTGCAATTCCTCCCTTTACCTTCAAAAGGAATCAATGCCAGAAGGACCCTTGTGGCTATTTTGTCTTTTTTCTTCATAAAACTGAACTGCCTTTAATAAATGAAACTGCCTTTTTTTTTTTTTTTTGAGACAGAAAACACACTGGCCTCAGCAAAGACAGCTGCCATTTTTTCCACTGTGAAAGTTAGGAGCACATGGGGAAAATACAGAGAACCTGGAAATGAGGTTAAGGACACACAAAAAGAGAAAATGCATGGAAACAAGCCACAGGAAATTCTGAAGAATCAGAGGAAACATAAAAGAATCAGAAATCTAGAAGGGGGGGCATCAAGGGAGTAAGAAAGGCCATGAGGGCAAACGTAGGATGATATGGAAAGTAAATGGAGGGGCATGCGACAGAATGAGAATTGTAACACTGAAAAATAAGTAATATGATTTTAGGGAAAAGATAAACATTATCTGTAATGAGTGAGTGTGGTGTTATTGAGAACTTGAAATGACACGTAAAGAGGAGGGGAAAAACGTCCTCAAAAAGAAATCCCACTGAAGGACATTCTTCCTCCCGCATATTATTTAACTGAAGACAATATAATTGGGGAATCCCATGATTTTTTTGTGCATTTTATTGCCAATAATGTGAATAACATCATATATAGCATCTGAATTACAGCAAAATATTGTGCACCACTATACTTAAGTCAGAAATATGCTTTTCCAGGTTTGCTGGAAATCTATATGCAAGTCATCTCAACAGTTAATATATCCCACCTAGGTCCTGAGATGGTAAGTGATCCACAGTTAGTCAAGGTGTAGAGTGCTCCTACTCCACAGTTTTAGTTCTGTGGTCTTGCCAGTGCTAGCTGTAACTCCATTACCTGGTTTCCAAAAGCTTCCAAGCACAAAAAATAAAACTTCTGGAAGAAGGTAACTTTGAGTAGAGCAGTCACAACTTTTTGACAGCAAATTAACAACTAACCCAACATTACAAGTCTAGTGCAGTCAAGTGCAAGTGTTTGTTACTAGGATGCTCAGGTATTTAGGGATAAACAGTTTAACCTTGTAAATTCTATACCAGAATTTATAGCCATGTCATGATGCTAAGTGACATCAACCCTACTGTCACAGCGTTATCACACATCTGCTGATACTAGATGGTCATTCACCTCTAGCAGACAGGTTATTCATAAAACTCTCAAATTTCTTTCACAAGTAACTTATTCACCCGCAAAATTACAATGAACAGCTTAAAAATCTTGACCTGAGATACCCAAGAAGGCTAACGAAGATTTACCAGCAAAGGTAAACTTGCTAAAAACAAATCCCATGGTTTGGGGCGTAGGTGCAGCCCACTAATCTTTGTTTAAATGCCTGCAGGGTAGCAGTACAGCTTTTCTTGCTTTAATAACAGCAACGCGCCCATCCCGTCCCTGGCGGTACAAC
>NW_008796114.1:408984-411056 GCF_000699145.1 Aptenodytes forsteri
GTGCCCCGCCGGGACACGGTCCCGTCCCGTAGGCAGCGGCGAAGCCCCCGCCGCGACTTACCGTCCCCAGCGAGCTGCAGGGCAGCACCGGGCCGCGCATGGCTCCGCGGCCCGCTACGTCCCCATGGCAGGGTCTCCCCCCCCCAGAGGAAGCCACTCCAGCCCTGCCCAGCCCCGGCTGGAGCAGCGCGGAGCGAAACTACCCCGTCTCCAACTTCCTGCAAGCGGCGGCAGGAAAGAGGGCGGCGAGCGGGAGGCGGCCCGGCGCCCCGCCCCGCCCGCCGGCGCAGACCGACGGCCGGCGGCAGTTTTCCCTAAAAATTGAGGTGGACAAGTTGAAGAAAAACTACCGACGGTGTACCGCGTGGCTAAAGCTACTAGAAAATACACGGAAAAGGAGTCAAACGAGGGTCTGTAATCTTTAGATTTCCCGACATACGAGTGTTTCACCTTTCAGCCCTACTTTTAATGTTAAGTTCATGTGAAACTTAACCATGTAGTTGTAAGAAAATAACTCTTCGCATCTCAACTGCCTTGTCAGCACCTAAAAAATTTTAAAGAAAGGTATTTATCAGCCAAAACTGGCATATTTAAAGTATATATGCCCATCCTGTACTTTTTCATTTAAAACACGCATTTTCTTGTACACTCCAACAAACCAGCTGCCTTGATAGTACAAACGTAGCAGTGAAACGTATGTAACATTCTGCATGAGCTCTGCTTCATTTAATATGTGCTCTTAACGATAGTGTTTAAAAAAACCAAACATATACAGTAAGGAATAAGTGGCTAAATGATAAAGAACTCCCCTTTATTTGTTGCCCATTAAGACCTTGCCCTCGTGCTGTTTCACAACTATTTCCACTCTTGAGATAACGAGCTGCGTGTGTCAGTTACCTGGTCTTGACTCCTTGCCAGCTAAGGGTGATAGGAATTGGTTGTTTGTTACTGCAAGAGACAGGGATCATGAACAGGGGGGACCGTGAGTGGAAACAGCTGCAGCACCTGTTTTCCAGCCATTGGTTTGTGACAGTGAATGCTCCCCTCATCTTCTGCAATTATCTCTGTACTAGTCAAAGGCATTAAATTGAGCTACTAAGCATTGTTTCGGAAGAATATGCCCATTTCATGTGTGTAAGCCCAAAACACGTGTGCAATTGACTTTATGCACTGCCTGAACTGCTGCGGACAAAGCCAAACACCTCCACGGACTGCGTCTATTCCGGAGTTGCTTATCTGCTGTGTGGAAGCCAGCAGATGGCACAGGACCAAATAATGAGGGCCACACAGCTACATAGCTCTCTTCCGCACTTCAGGCTTGGAACAGCTCTGACTTTCCAGCTGCAGGTTCCAGGAGGGAAAGAAATAGCAGAATAACCTGTTACCAGGCTGCAGCCATCTCCAGGGATAGAGATGGAAAAGATTCACCAAGTTTTGTCTAGTTCATTTCCTTGCCTTGAACAAGGACAACACAAAATTAGCCTCTGAATGAAAAAATCTCATGCACCAATGAGTACATTCTGTGGAGGAGGAAATCACATTTTTAATGGACTGTTTCAGATTTATCACATACAGTCATATGAGTGAATGAGGCACACCCTTCAATCTTCATGGAGCTTCAGCCTTCCAAAAAAAGAAAAAGCATTTCTCTAGAACCACACAAGTGTCAGAGGAATCCCCACAAACCTTCACTTTTGACTGTTCCCGCAGCTTGGGTAGGGGAGAGCGATCTCACAGCCCGCCGCACGTTTGACATTTACATTAATGTCAAACGCATCAGCATACATCCACTTCCCAGCTTTCGCCAGAACTGGCAAGCCCACGTCACCCTCCCTCCTCGCCGTCTCCCTGTGGCCTGCCAGGCCTTGAGCGTTTCCCGAGGCGCGGTGGCTATGTGCCACCAAGGGGACCGAGCCCAGCTCGCCACCCTCCTCTCACAGCCGCGGGATTTCAGCTTGTCTGTCAGTGCGGCCGCTTGACTCCCGGCCTGTAGAGCCCTCCCGGGTTCCCGTTTATCGCCAGCCCTCTGCGTGAGGGACGGCCCCGATGAGTGAAACGGCTCCCGCCGCCGT
>NW_008796114.1:411491-456361 GCF_000699145.1 Aptenodytes forsteri
GCTTCCGCCCGCCGAGCCCTCCCTGCCCGCGAGGGGCCTGGCGGGCCGGAGCCGCCGCCGCTGGACTCGGTGCTGCGGTGCCTGCGGAGCGTGGGTGGCGGGGACCTGCCGCTCGGCTACAGGTGACCGCGGGACGGAGAGGGGAGACGAGGCGAGGGGCGGAAAGGGATGAGGGGACGGAGGGGGTGTCCCTTTGGGCCCGGTGCCCGTGCTCGTCCCTCGTGCATGCGCGGCACGTCCCGGCGGGGACGCCCACCCCGCCCCGTTCCACCGTGCAGGGCCCGGCTGCAGCCACGGGCCGGGGGAGCGGAGCCGGCGGGGTCCTGCCGGGAGCTCAGCACGGCGGGTGGGGGGGCTCGTTCATGTGCGATGCCTGCCCCGGATGCTGGGTGTGGGAGGGATGTTGTCGAAGACGGGTAACCGCATGCGTCGTCTTGGCTTCGATGCGCTCCCGATCGCTCTTGCGGTGTGATTAAGCACCGTATCCGCTAGTCTGCGGTAGGTAGAGTGTGTAACCAAAGTAGGGCATCTCGCTGAGAGCGAGTTGCTGTACTGCACAGCGTTTGCACGGCGGCTTCCCGGCTGGATCCTGCTAGTCTGCTCGGCAGGCTGTTCCTGGGCATGGCCTCTGAGGCTGTTGGCCAGCTGAGGTCTGCCTTCGAGTGTGCGCTCTCATGAAGGAGGAATCTAGGATAGTGTGGTCCATATTTTAGTTGGTAGAAGGCTTTTGGGTGATTACCATTATGAAAAACACACAACTTGCTGGGAGAGATTCAGATTGGAAGGTTTGGGTGATCTGGATCTATTTCTCTCTTGCTCCAACTTATGGTGGGAGAATGTCTCTTAAAACCCCTGGCACAGCTGGTTTTGGGACAAAGGTCAATTGGAATTGGTTAGGGACTTGTGGCCTTTAATTTTATACTAATAGTTTATAAATGTAGATGGTAGGTCTTTCACACCAGCTAAACTGTTCTCATCTAAGCCATGTTTTTTCTACAGGCTGTATTTTACCGTGTTTAGACCAGCGTTTGGTTTATATTCAGGGGAATTCGTAGAGAAGAGTTGAAGGTAGTTGGTATTTGTCTTGTATGAGGCCAGTGGTCTGTTTGTGAGCAGCGTACTGCATCCACAGCTAACCATCAAGCTCTGGAGCACCAGAAGAGGGTCCAGTTAGGTCTCTGTATGTGATAACCAGGATCCACTGTACTGCTGTAGTTTTGGTTTCTCCGAAAAAGCAGTCAGCACATATGATGAAAACATGAGCAACGCTGTGTTCTTGTAGGTCATAGATACCAGAATTATTCCCGGTGCTGCTCTGTCTCTGAGGATGGAGCAGTTTGCTTATGTTCTTTTCAGCTAATCTCTCTCCTGTTCAGATTCCTGCCAAATACACAAGTACCTGCATAAGTTTATCTCTTCTGATTAATTTTTTATATAAATACTATTTATAGCTGATTCAGACCCATCACTCGTCTAGACTGGTTTCTGGCTTTGAACCTTTGATACCTGACTAATCAAGTGAAACTCTTCAAGTTCATACTCTCTGAATTTGATTATGTCCTGCTACTGAGCAAGTGGGTGTTGTAAAGCTCCAGTTTCACAACCTAAAATTGTCAGCTAACCTCACTGGAAACAAGTACCAAAATCACTAGCTTGGAGACCAGTTTGTATTTGCTCTTTCAGTGTTGATGTTGGCATGGACAGAGGACTTTCATTAATTCTCTAGCATAGAGAGCCAGGATGTAAACAATGATGATCAATGCTGCCATGGTCATATAAACACTGAAAAGGCTTAGAATCTAGTGAGGATACTGCCTTGTTCTCCCATATTCGGTACTGTGGTCAGTCTAAGCATGATAGATGCTAAATTGCGGACAGCTTCACATGTGGTTGATTTGATGTTGCACCTCCTTCTCCTCAAAGCCAGGAGGGTAGGTGGAAAGATTCAGGGCTAGCTTGGCTGTGTTCTTATAAGTGAAGGCCCAGTTTAAGATTACTGGCTTGCTGTCTCTCAGCTTTGTATTGTGTAAGCTATCCACAGGAGAGAATTTGTTCCAAAACTGTCACGATCTTTATCTAGAAGTTGTCCCTTGCTTTTACTACAGTTCAGCAATTGTAGCACCAAATGATGGAATTAGTCTGTATTTACCTGTGTTCATTACTGATATGTAAACTGTGTTGAGCAGTTGTTGGATTTTTCTCACAGAGTCTCCCATTCAAGCTAAAAATGTCTGAACTAATAACTGTTCTCCCTCTCACCTCCCCCCATATGTACTTGAAAACATGTTCCATTTTATCAACTCTCAATTATTATTTTTTTTTCCCAAGTCTTCCACGTGCCTGCTCAGGTGACCATAGTAGCAAAGGGTGTCTGTTTTCAGAGAGGATGCTCAAGCAGAACTTGTTGACTGAGCTGAGAGAGATCCTTGATAAATGCCAGTGAATGGGTTGATTCTTGCCATGTGATATCATCAGACCACGCCAATAGCTAAGGCTCTTCTGACTTAGCCAAGCTTTGTCTACTGCAATGACCAATGTAATCCCCAAACTTTGCAGACTGAGTTTTTCTTACATCCTTCTATATTCTCGCTTTTCTTTTTTTTCCAGTTTCATCTCCATCTCTGACCTACAGCATCAGCAGCGCGTGCCATGCTGCAGCCACTTGACCTGGAGCACTAATGAATTTAAAGAATGGGCTCATCAAGGACAAGGTGCTTTACCCACACAGAGCACTTTGCCAAGGACTTACCTGATCTTGGTTGGCTATTTAACCGATGGTAGGCAAGAGGACAAAGAAAAGTTGGTAGATGGTTGCCTATATGTGAAAGACAATACTGGGATAATTCCATGTGAGGTATGTCCTCAGTCTGAGGGATTCTGTGTTTATTCCCACTTTTGGGGCAGTGTCACAGACCGCCAGGGGCTTCAAATGGTCTGCCAAAGTCTGTAGCGAGGGAAATAACACATCTATGTAACAGCCAGGAAAACAGCAAGCTCAGATCCTGGGGAGAGGATAGAACATGTCAAATTTGTCATTGCTAGGAGAACAAATATTGAATGTGCTGGCCTGGAAAAAAGAGACAGCCTAATGTACAGTTCTGTTAAATTCTCAACAGTACAAGGTGGCCTGGGAGACCTGGAGGTCATAGCACTCCCCTCTATTTGTTGATTTCCAACTAGTGGAGCAGAAATAACTTTCTGGAGGGTTGTACTGGGTGTTCAGGGATGCATTGATGACATACTTGCAGGAAATAATAGCTTGCATGACAGTGGTATTGAATTAAAAGTCTTCTGAAGGTCATTGCAAGGGAAGTTTAGATAAGAGGTAACCCCTAAAGTGGTGATGAAAGAGCACTGAGGTTGTGCTTTCCAAGGACGTGAAGACTAGGAAAGAGTTATATTGGTATGAGCTTCTAACTGAAAACACAGGGGAAAAGAAAGCAGGTGAGAATTTTAGAAAAATAGTCTGAAAACAACTAAGCCTTGCAGTGAATTAATTGTCACCTGGCCGGGAGGGTATGACTCTAACCCAGGAAATGCTAGCTGTAGAGCTCAGCAAATCTGTTCCAGATTTGCATATGGAAGGACAAAAGTTCTCCATGCAAGATAAGAATGGGCAGAAAACACTAGTCTCATTTAGTAATGAAGCCCAGCAGTAGAACAAGAGTTTGTGATGTGCGTGCAAGGGCAAATTAGTAATGAACATTGTAAGTAATGCTGAGAAAACATACTGTAACTCATCTCAAGCTTTTATCTTGTTATCTTTTGTCTTAGCTCCTGCATTTTGAACTTGAGTGGCTGGAATCACTGTTCGTCTTCCCAAGCTGGTCATATATACCACAGACAGACCAGAGCGCAGCAGGGTACGTGGAAATCCTGGTGGATCCAGTGCTGGTAAATCTCCCAAAGGAAGTACCTGACAGCATTCCAGTCACCTACCCAGCATTAGCCGAGCCACTGCTTACCTCCAGGTAAACACCTAGCGTGCTCAACTCCATCATAGCACTGTTGCTCTGGTTTGGCAGGTACCATGAAGAGCACTTGGCTTAGGAAGAATTCTGTTTCTGCCACAGGTGGAAGTATAACGGTGAGAGATGGAAGTAGAAGTTATACAATAAAGCCACTTCATTAATCGGCTGTTTTCCAGGACTTTACTCGAAGTTTTTATTCTGTATTTTGAGAAAATAAGACAAATTTTAATTCTTTCCAGATATATTTTGATACTACAGAAAGGACATGAGAACAAAGTGATGATTCAACTTTCACTGAGGCTAAAATTCACTCTTTTGATTAGCGCAACTTTTTTTTTTTTTTTAAAAAACCTACAGTGAACCAAAAGTATTATTGCAAGTAATTCTAGATTCTAATATGAAGTTAATATACACCACCAGTCAAGTTCTTATCAGGTTGCTGAGATAAAGGTGCCAGTTAAATGTCAGCTGATAACAGTAACTGTTGTCTTTAGTGGAAATAATACTTACAGTATGTGAAAGTGTAGCCAATGGAATTACAAATCTTACTCAAGTTGTTAATTTCAGGTTGTGCTAGATCATGATCTATCTTCTTGAGAATTATTGATGTAAATTAATAACAATAAAACATCACTAGTCAGGCTGCTTTGGTTTCTTTTTAGTTTTCTTTCATTTTAAATAAGAAAACTATTTCCATATTTCAGTGTACACTATTAGCCTTTTAACATAAAGCTCCTCTGCTATTCCCTGATATATGACCAATTTTCCATGCTCCTTCTTTAAAAATGTTTCCAATAAAGTCATTAAATGTTGTTCTCGTACTTGTGTGTATGGACGTCCTGGTATTTCTTTTAAAAAAAGTCATAAAGTTACATAATTGTTTATATGTTTTAGCATCAAGAATGTATTTGTTTAGACTAAGTGGGGTGGTTATATTCAAGTCCAGTAGGAGTTAAAATGAAAATGACAAATGAAATGACAAACGTTTGTGTGAAATTATTTTTTTTTTTCTTTTTTTGAAATGAAAGTTTGAAATGACTAAAGAAATGTCACCTCTCTCTCCTCTCATCTGCTTTCAGTTTTGCTGTTCTTTCACACTGTGCCAAGTTTGTTAGGAAGACTCTATTGCTGCTTTCAGGCCTCTTTTGTTTATAGGCTTTGAGCTTCCACAGTGTCACATTCCATATATCTACAAGGCCGAGTTCTGTTTTCTGCTGAAGAATTGCTTGTGACTTTTTTTTTTTTCCTTTTGACCTGTAATTAGCTTCTTGTTTGTGGTAAAGCTTTTTATAATCTGGCTGTTATCATGGAACATGTGAATTTGTTCAACACAACCCTGCTGTCTTCAAATATTAAGATGTTTTTAAAATGTCAAAGGGATTTAGTATATAAAAGTTAAAGTAAGAATTTTGTAGCCAAATATTGTTTTGAAAACCTCTCTGAGAGATGGTCCATATTACTTTGTTGGATCCTTTATTTCCAGAAATTGCATGCTGCATATTTGTTTATTTTGCTTTTGAGACACTTTCGAGTTCTTCTTTCATCTCTAATTTCCTTTGCCTCTTCAATTGCCCTCTAGGGTTCCATGTAAGAAAAGATCAAAGCTCACTGTGGCAGGTGAATTGGCCAGACTGGGGCCCCTCCTTTGTATTCATCACAAGACATCCTTCTTTCTGTTTCTGAAGTGCTTCACCTCAGCTGTTTGGGTCCCTGTGCTGGTGCAGGTAAGTCCTTGGAATTTTGCTCACAAATTTACTGTTGGTATCTGTGTATGTGCTAGTTGATTAATTTCTTTGAAGCTTGCCCTTGACTTCCCGGTTTGATTTATTCTTCCTTTGTATGTAAGAAGTCTAGTTCTATGCCCTGCAGAAATACAGCCCTCCTCTCCCATGCAGTTGCAGTGTCCCTGAACACCTTGCAGATATCACCCTTTTGCTAAGAGTGTGAGGCGGTCCTCTCAAAGGAAAAGGTTTTTTGGGTGGGGTTATCAGAGTCAGGAAGAATTTTTTCCAGTGCAGGAGATGCTGATGTCACTTTTGGTTTCTCTCCTCTAGAAGCCCAACCAGCTGGTGTGGCATCATATCCTTCAGTTGGGTCACAGGTACACAATAACGGGCTTGAGTAAGTCCAGCCTGAAGAAATCTGGACAAAGGATCTTTGTCACTGGTGTTTCTTCCTGCCTTCTGCCCTATCGTGCAGAGCAGGTGAGGGAGCAGCCACTGGACAGTGCTTGGCAAGAAGAATCCTCTCAGTCTTACTCCCTTGAGACTGCTGAGCAGCTTAGTGATTCCTTGGAGCTGGGAGTTGAAGAGGAGAGGCCAGGATCAACCAAAGAGTCCAAGATCATCTCATATGTGGTAAGGATTCGTAGGGTTAGCCTTCACCCACTCGTGCTCTAGCGATTCAGCTCCTGGCCTGCAAGGTCTTATTTTCATCATTAATTTATTTCCTTATTGCTCAGGCGTATGAGTCTCTTATTTTCTGGGACTCTCTACACTCTGTAACTTTCTGTTTGCTTTCTATTTAGGGAACTGTCACCAAAATACTCAATGTCCAAGCTGGTCTCTTTTTACTGGATAACAAAGTCTGTTTGTGCCTTGCTTACCAGCAGTTGTTGAACTCTGCACGTGGACTCCGACCAGGAGCATGTGTGGAGGTAAGTTGAGACTTATGAGGCATAAAGCATCCAGTGGAAAAGACTCGGGCCCTGGGGATGGCTCGCGAGTGTGTGGGTCAACAGAAGACTATGGGAACATTGGAATTATTTCAGCAAGTATCTGGAAAAAAATTGGGAATCTTACTGTCTAGGCTTGATCATGAGAGTCGAAATGATTATTGTCTGATTCCTCCCTAAGCAGTGCCAGGTTCCTCAGGCCTCTTTGGTTTATAGACAATCCAGTAGAGTGACAAAGGATTTAGGGTGGAGTGATGGTTTTGGGGAGTGGTGGCAGACTAGCCATCCCTTGTCTTAAGCTGTATGTCTGTGTATCTCAGCTCATCGATGTCCACCTCCTGCAGAAGCCGCTGGTATCCTTCCCTTTCATTGTACTTGGTGCTTGCCTGAGCAGCACTGTTGTGCTGAAGAGTTTTTCAAGGCTCAGCACCCCCTACCAGCCACCAGCCTCTTCAGGAAATCTCTACTTAGAGCTGCTCTTCCGCTACAATCTTGGTATGCCACTCTACCTCTGGCTGGTGAGCCTCCTGGAGACGTTTGAGGAGAGGTGAGGACAGTTCTTCTGAAGTCAGGCTATGCATAAATGTGCTTTGTAGGCTACCTGGGCGTCTTCTAGACCAAGGGTTCACAAAATTACCGTGCTTGGATACTAAGGGCAGCAGGAATTGCTTCTGGTTTACTGGCCTAAGTAAGCCATTCATCGAGATTTCACATCATGTCCTCTGCATGTACCAACTGCGTGTATCTTGCAGTTGCTTTTATGAGAAAATCCTGTACATTTTTCAAGTGCATGCGCAGTAAGTCCACTGTTCTTGGGAAGCTGCAGCACTCCAGAGCATGTGTTCACATACTCCTGCCTAGGAAGTTTTGCCCTGAAATATGGAAGCGCTGTAGGGATGTGTGCCTGCCACTGTGGTTTGCTTGACAAATCAATGTGGGCACTGTAGCAGCTGGAAACTGCTTCTACAACCAGATCATAGCCGATAGAAAGGCTCTTGTGTCCTGGCTCCTCACACTTTTAGGTGTTCTGAGTATTGCCAGTAGTATGAGCATTTGAGAGCCTCTGTCTTAGCAGATTTTCCCACACATGCTTATCTCTGGGTCTTCCAGATGGCTTCCTCCTCTCCCTGACGGCTGCACTCTATCCACATGACAGCTGCGGGCCAGTTTCTGGGTTTATTTCTGGGTTCTGTTAGTGAAAATATTTGTGTTTGTTCTGGAATAGTTATGGTTGATCACTGTAACTGCTGCCTTGAACTTTAAAAACTAAAATGTATATATTTAATCTCGGGCAGTCAAGTAGCAGTTTATAGAATGCTCAGTCTTCCTGTGCTACTGGCACTGTGGAACTTTTACCATGCTTTCCAATAAAACAGCTTCAATTTTGCCCAGGAATGATGCTAGCTATAAGTTTCAGTTTTTATTAGCTTTTTCACTTCCTTTAAATGTGATTGCTAAGTCCTGCTACTGCTTGAAAATTGTTCCAGTGAGTTAGTTGCCATCTCTTTATTTGAGTTCACTTTCTGTTATTAAGTTGTATTTTGACTGCAGTCAAAAGTGTGATCACTTCCAGGCATTCAAAAGCAGTGAGCTAAACTTCTGAAAGGAAAGCAATGCAAGGAAAATATTGGAACAAGAGCAGTCTGTGGTTGTTTCTGTCTTGTGATTTTTTGCATCCTGTAAAAGAAAGCCAAGTACACCTAACATGAGTAATCATATCAAGCTTAGCCAAAATGCATGGATGTCCATTTGTGTGACTTAGAGGGAGATTATTTTTGGGTGTGGGTTGGTTTTTTGGTTGGTTTTTTTTGTCCGCTTGAGTTTTGAGATTTTGCCAGCCTGTCCATTTCTGTATATTTTCCTGTTCCTTGTCTGCTTGCCTGACATAAATCTGCATCGCCCTTAAATGTTCCTTTTTTTAATCACTTCATGTTCTTTTTGCGCTCTCCTTAGTTCTTGTCCTACACAGCGCATTCACTCATAACAAGCAGAGAGAATCCCTGACTTACATGCAAAACTCACTAAGGAGTGAGGACTGCTAATGCTTCTAACTGTCTTAATTTTTTTCAGGTTTTCTTGTTGCTTTGGGCGCCGTCGACTGTTGCTTAGCTCTACGCACCGAAAACCTGGAGCTGCTGAGAAGTTCCTTGTCCCTATTCTGCAAGCTGTGGTGCCAGATAGAGAGGACGCAAGAGATATTTATAATGAAATCCTAGCAAAAATACACCAGTGTCCCCTGCAGAAGGTGAGTAAATGCTCTGTGAGCTGTTTCCTGTTTGCCTCATGGGAAGAAATTCAGCTGGTTCCTTCTTTCTTTCTTTTTTCTTAGTGTTTGACCCTGAATCCCCCGTGCCAGGCCCTCTCTCTGTCTGCAGTTTGCCATGTGGCAGAAGAGAAGAGCTGGGAAGGCTTCAGTCCATCACAGCTGCTTTCCCCCTTGGAGGCACAGCACATGGGCACCCAGGAACTGAATCGCAGACTGGCCTGGTCCTACTGCACATTCTCAGCAGGAAGTTTCCAGCCCCGACTGGTAGGTGCCTTGTTCCCTTTACTGTCTGTGCCTTGAGAGTTCCCAATTCTCCCCATGCCTTCCAGCACCCTGTCTGATGCATGCCTGTTCCTCCTGTTAAGGAATGACACTGCTTTTCTCACATGTGGTGTGTTGAACACAGGCTGAATTCGGGCTGCTGCTACACACACTTGGATTTATGGCCTTCAAAGATGAGCAATGTTTGATGCTCTTTGCAGCTTCCTTTCTGTTGCAGATACTACTGGGTGTGCTGAGAGCATCCTCCAGGAGCAGTTCCCTCCAGCTGCTGGACAAGAGCAGCACACTTCCCTGCGTGATATCCCATAAGGATGGTAGCCCCTTTGCCCATACAGCTCTCATAGGTATGTCCCACTAAGCTAAATTTGAGAGTGCCGGGCTTTTGCTGTTCTGCCATCCAGCTCCAAAACAAGGAAGAGGAGACTTGGTATGGAGACACTGAACTGTCACTGCTTGGCCTCATGACTTTAAAATGAGGAAATTGAGCTTGCTGGTTCTGTAGTCTCTTTTTATTAACTCAGCTCCTTTCTCTGATGTGCTTGCAGGATCACTTTTGCAGGTGGAAAACTACCAGCTTGTAGTGGAGAGATTCCTTCAGACTGATTTTCCCTCCTGGGAGCAGCTGGCAAATCTGGAACATGTGAGGGAGAAAAAAACTAGGCAAGTCCCTTTATTCAGTGGCTAATTAAAATCATCACTCTGCAGCTCCATGGCTATTTTGGACTACGGTAAAGCTGCTTATCAGCATAGTATTTCAGTGCCAAAGCAACTTCCTTTGCTATTTGCGGGAAAGAAGACCTTTATCAGCAACAAACCCACCATGTCCATTTTGTTCAGAATACACCCAGCCTGGTAGCTGTCCCCTACTTCACCCTGTCCTGCTGCTCCTGCTGAATACCTGCGGGGCACTCACCAGAAGTGTTTTTCCCAGACAACCGCCTGTTTCAAACAGCCCCCTGTCAGGAACAGGGAGTTCCACTGCTACTGTTTGTCGTTTCAGTGTCTATGTGCAGTTCTACTTTGAGGATGTTCAGGTTCTCCATGCTACTGAAGGACAAATCCAGAAAGGCCTTAGGAATGGAAACGGCTCTTCTTTGAGGAAGAAGGATCATGGCAGCTTAACATCTGAGCTGGAAATCCCAGAGGCAAAAATGCTGAAATTGGAGGATCCCAAGTCAGATACTCACAGAGACGAGAACTGTCAGAAGGGCCAGAGCAGCACTAGAAGAACCAGCTGTGTATCTCGCCTATTCTTGGTTACCCAGAAAGAGGGTCTTACGTTACGCAATTACCAACTACCCAGAGAAGAAGATGGAGAAGGATGGGAGCTGCAGCGCAGTTTCCAAGCCACAGTGCTCTGGTTGGGCAGACCTCGGCTCTGGAGCCACTCCAGAGAAAGTGGGAATCTACCAGAGCTGGAAGAGACCAGCTGTGATGGAGAAGAGAGCGTGACGCAGCAAGAAGTGAGGCAGGAGGAAGCTTTAGGGGGGTGGTTTGATAAGTCTAGAAGCTGGCTCCTCAGGGAGCTTGTGTGATAATTAAGGATCTAGATTCCTAACTAACGGGGGAGTGATTTTTGTCTTGGTTATCCTTGATGGTGCTAACCTTACTTCTCAAGCAAGACATCCTCTGCTGGGCTTGCTCTCTTCTTGCTGTATTTTTCATTTTCTACCTTCTTCCTAATATTTCTCATCACCTTTTCTCTCTCTCTCCTCCCCTTCCCTCCCCTCCCCTGCCAGGCACTACTGCTCTTCATGGGGAAGTCTCTACGATGGTTTCCCCTTCTGCACCTGAATGGGCTGTATCGCTTCATTGTGCCCCACTGCTCGGTAAGAGAGAGGTTGTCTTGCTGTTTCCTGTTGGAGACTTTTTACTGAACTGTGTGTGGGAGTCGAGGAGTCAGAGGGTGACTAAGCTCTTTTCAAGACTTAGAATTCCCATCCGTCTTGCCAAGGAACTGCTTCAGTTCTGTGTTTGGTTAAAATTCTCAGAGCTCTGAGTTCAGTGGAATTTTTTTTTCTTTAAACCATCGTTCTTCAGTGGCCCTTTTTTCCTATATAGCTTTCATCTCCTTCCTTTAATAGTTCTCTTTCTTGTCTTATCACTCTTCTCTCAGAACTTGGAAGTGTTTGACAAGCTCTGTTCTCCACCCGTGCCAGCAAAGTTCCTGAGGACGTCATCCTGCCCCCTGTGCCTGCCTGTCCAAGATACCTGGCACTTACAGCATGAGACATGGATCTCCTGTTTGACTGAGCACCAGGTATGCAGTGCCTTACTGCTCTGGGCTTTCAGAGGCGACTTGTAGATCTCTCCAGAACTAGCTCAGAAAATTATCGATACAGAATCTCTTGTTGATGAGACCGTTCTGCTCTAAGCTCCATCAGAGGCTGCTGCTGGGCTTCACATTTTCCTGCTTCAGAATTAATCTGGGGAGGAAGCATCGGTTGCCTGACGTAGCTCTAAGCATGCAGAGCTTGTCTTTACTGCTCTGGCTGGGGATAGCCATAAACTACAATCCATCTGAGTCCGTGTCTCCCCCACTTCTAGCTGGCAGCCAGGTTGGTGCTGAGAGGCATGGACCAAAGAATTTACTCCATTCCAGAAGTACTTAGCAACAGGTATGTTGGTCTGCCCCAAATTAGATGTGACTGTGCCTCAGGGAGTAGGTCTGCATTCGTCTTTATTGGAGACAGTACTACATTAAACAGCGATTAATTATCCGCCCTAGGAATATGGTGTGAAAATCTTCCTATGTGCAAGTAGTCCAAACTGCCCCCATCCTGTTTATCAAAGTTAAAAGGATTGCAGGTGACAAAACTGCAAAATGGTGTCCAGAAAAAGTTTGAGCTACTACTGGTGTGGACTAGGTTCCAAAGGTCTCCGCTAAATTCCTGTCAGAAGTGGAAACAGGTGCAGCAGGGAAAATGAGGCTGAATGTGTGAGGTTTTTTGTTGTTTTTTGATTGTTTGAGTGTAACTTGCTCAAACAAATACTGGCGTTAGAAGCTTTTCTGTTCAAAGCATGTTTAATCTGGGGTGATATGCATGTGCACTGAAATCTTCACCAGTGCCTTATGGTAAACTGGGTTTTTCTTTGGTTGGCTTCTTCCTCTAATTGAAAAACAATTAGGAATTAAGCAGATAGGAAGGCTGTAATGCCTCTCTCTCTTTTTCTTCTTCACTGCTGAGCCTGAAGAAGTATAAAGCAAGTTAAAAGGGCCTCCTGTCCCTGGGTGGGGCACTGCAGCAAGCTGCCCTCAGTCCAGTAGCTCAGGTGTTCAAGGGCAGGTTCCCCTGAAACCGGGCTCAAGCAACAGCACTCCACTTCACCCTGTCCTTTGTGGCAATCTTGGAGTCAGGCCTTCTTCCACTCCCTTTGTCTTCAGGCAGGACAGAAATCCTGGTCTGCTCTCAGTTTCACAGGTTCCCTTGTTTCTTTCTCTGGTGAGATAGTGGAGAGGACCTTGTGTGCCTCTCCCAGGAATGAGAAGCCATCTGTGACTCTCGGCCTTCAAAAGCAGAAAGGTAAGATTGTGTCAGCCTGTCGGGTAACAACAGATTGATTCTTGCTTCTTTCTGTTTCAGAGAAATAGTGTGCTTGGCTAACTGTGCTCCTGTATCTGAGAATAGTGGAAGTATGCCAAGATGTTGCATCCCATTGCATGTCAGAGGGCTGGGAAACTACACCATGTGTGCTGGGGATGGGAATGAGAATACTGTACCTGGAAAATCTGTAAGGTGGAACAGTGCTAGCCTCATTGTGATGGGAGGGAAAACACCTCTAGCAGGTCCAGCTCAGTGACGGACTATGCTACCTGCATGTGAGCTCATGGTGTGTGTGGTTCCGTGTCTCCTCAGGAAGTCTGCTAGCCAACGATCACAGCGTGAAGCTCAGCATCTCAGTTGCTCCAGGCTCCCCTGTTGTGGTCGACGTTTACATTGCTGCCACCTATCTGCAGCGTCTCTGGGGTTTGCTACCTGGAGCCAGGATCTTCTTCCAGAACTTGGAACGCAAAATCTCCAGGTACCCCTGTCTTTAGAGCCCTGATCTGGGCCCTGGCTCTGACCTCTGTTATTGTCTTTGAAACCATCTCCAAGTCTTTTCTCTTGTGGACTTTCCTCACCCCTTGCCCATGCCTTCGTATCTCCCAATCCCTTGCTACAAATTATTTTCCTACCACGTTACAGATGAAGACGAGACCAGCCATGCAAAGAAAACTGGGCGGTTTGGTTTCTATGAGCTCTTTCTGACATCTACTTTTTCATATTGCAGATTCCATAACGTTTATTGCACCTACATTGCCTCCAGCTGTGTAAGCATCGTATCTCTGCCAGCTTCTCACCTACCTTTTCCTTCAAGGTGAGTCCAGGGTCTCTCCCCACTTTACAGTGTCCCAAGAAAGGTTTCTATGTTCCAAGCTTCTCACATTCCTATTTCTTCTAGTCCTGCAGGAGAAGCCTCATCCCGCTCACTAGTGTTTCTATCCAACTTGCAACCTCACCTGCAACACCTGCCCCAGGCGCGGATTTTATGCCACGTGTCCTGTGTACTGACTCTATCCCTGCAATGGGTTTGCTCACTTTGCAGCAGCATCTTCAAAGAGGTATTCAAGCTTCCACAAAGATAATTTGTGAGGAGCCTTGCAGATTTTCTACGCTGACACATCCTCTGCTACCATGTAGAGGAAATAAGAGTTCCTATCCCAATTCCAAAACCTCTTTTTCCAGGGTCTGAAAAGGACTTGCTTGTTAGAAAGGGACCAAAATGACAACTGATTAGAAGTGCGCATCTGATATCAGGCAGGCTGGCAGCTAGGACTGGGGATGAAGCAAGGACATTCAGGGGGAGAATCCTACTCTGTTAATGCTCTGCTTTTCCCATGTTCACTGCTGTTGGGGTTCAGCACCTTGCAGCAGGTGGTTTTTCTCCCCATACAAACTTTTCCCAAGACACTCATTGGAAATGCAGTGAAGTTCTTTAATCCTTTGCATACTTAATTAGGGGAGGGTTAAAAGGAGCAGTGGCCCTTCCCCTTTTCTCTCTTATACCCACCCATACATAGCTGTAGCTTTACTCTTCCTTCAGGGGAGGTGCACCCGACACAGTCCACCATGTCCGTCACATACAGGAGTGAGGCAAGCCAGTGCACGGTAAGCGCTGTCGAGATTGGGTATGGAAAGAGGTGGGTAGGAGGGAACAAATTACACCACAGAGGGGAGGGGAAAATCAGATCAAGGATGTGGACAGAATAGCAAAGACAGAAGTTAGAGTTGTCATGTCTTCCCAGATGTGAACAAACCTCCCTCTCTCTTTACTGAGATCCATTGTCTGGGACATGACTCTTGTGAGGGAGCTGGGCATCGTCCTGACCTCCCTCCGCATCTTAGTCTGCCTGCTCTCTCCATAGGGTGCTGGTGGAGGATGGAACGGGTGAAGCTTTGGTGCTGTGCAGGAACCAGCACGTGGCAGCAATGCTGGGCCTGAGCCTTCTCGAGTGGGAAGCTCTGCAGAACTGTGTGCAGAGCAGAGGCAGAGTGTCCATTCAGGATGGGGAAGCTACTGGCACGGGGGTGAGTGGGTTATTCCGGTAGCAATTGCAGCATGCTGGGCTCGAGCCTCAGCTGGACTGGATTTCCCTTTGCTGATTTCCCTCCCTGCCTCCCTCTGCACATTCACTGGCAACACACCCTTTCCTTCCTCAGTGTGTAGAGGAACCTGAGGATCTCGTTGCTTGCTACCTAAGGAGCCTGTGCAGGAGTCCTCTCATCTGTCGCCCTATCCTGCTGGATTTCAGCCTAGACAGGAAGCCCTCCAAGATCCTGCAGCCTGGTAAGCAAGCACTGTTGGCTTTTGTAATATTTAGCGTGGGAAGGAAGGGAGGAGCCATCTCACCAGGCTGGGGAAGGAGAGCTGCCTTCACTGCCCACAAAGCAAGATCTTTGGAGGATTTCCATGGAATTGTGAATTCTGTAGTGTAGAGCTAAGATGTGTCTTAGCAGAACCATGGTTACAAAAATACAGAAATAATATTATAAAAGTCACTATATACAACAATATTATATCTGAATTTTTCTACTTTACACAGAAGCATAAAAATAGTATTGAATTGTCCTTGTAGCTGTGGTGAACAACTTTGAGCTTCTCTGTTCAAATTTTATATATGGTTCCAGGAAAATATATCAGCTACACAACTGGGATAGTAATTTTTCTAAGGTGTCAGTAAGGGAGGGTGGGGGTTGTGGTGGCAGGAGGGAACATGTTTTATTAGCATCCCCCTTTTGCCCTGCCATCCCCCAATATTAAGGTACATGTTTATTTCTGTGATGTGCCTCTTACACACAAAGCTTTCTCTGTTTTAGAGCAAGGTTCCCAGTCCTTGGATGGGACAGGGTTCTAGCCAGCCAGAGTTACTGTGCAGACCTCTCAGACCAAGTGGGTTTTGACTTTAGGCAGGACAGCAGGTAGAGTCAAGACTAGGCCTGGAAATCCTCACTGTGGCCACAGACTTTAAAGCGCTGAAGAGTTTTGAATTCATGGGTGCTGATGTCTGAGCTCATGCTGCCACAACTGTGCAGTTGCTGCATTAAGGGGACATTCTTCTTAGCTGCTTGTGTTAACACTAGCGCTTGAGTATGAGTCCAGGTGCTGCACCAGAGGATGCTCTGCTGTGGAGATGTTATCTTTTGGCTATCATGTAACACTGTTTGTGAGGCCAGGTTGCTGATAGTGAGAAAAGATACAAAGCCCAGTGCATCAGTTATGTGAGCAGCACATAGTTCACAGCGTTTCACAGTGTAAAATGTCTGTTTCCTCCAAGTTGGAGGGATGCTGGCCAAATGCATTCATCTGCTTATATCCTGGATTCATTAATCGTGCTGTCCTTTGAGGTTTAGCAGATGCCAAGCAGCTGCTGCAAGGTCTTCCCTCCCCCAGCAACTTCTACAGCTGTGTGCTACAACAGAGCAGGAGCCCTGTACTGAGTTGTTACAGGTTGTATCTTTCCCCTTCAGCTCCACTGCAGCTGAGAAATTTTCGGTGCGGTGAAGTGGAGTTTGTGTCGCAAGTGGGACCTCAGCTGAGACTGCTGTGCCTGAATGTGGAAGAAGTGGAACAAGAAGCCTTAAGCTATCTGAACAGTGAGAGAATTAGGAGGACATCTAATCACTGCCAAGTGGGAGCCACTGCTTGACATCTCTCCCGGTGGGAGAGGCATTATGGAAATAGTGGGATTGGGAGCTTTTTTTCATCTCCTCTCCAGTGGGAGCACAGACCTGTGAGCACAGGGTGATGGGTGCAATCAAGAAGCTGCTGTAACTTGTGGAAATCCTGAATGGTCATTCCGGACCATTGCCACCAGCGATACTGGGTTACATTTTGGAAGAGAGACGTTCAATACTTCCTACATGGTAGCGGTTGCTTTGGGCCTAGGGCACACAATGTATGTATTTTATGTGGTAGTATCTACTAAATAAAGCTATTAAAATACAGTTTAAATAACACCGGATCTATTTTAGTATTAGGGTTTACTCGCTATATGGGGAATGAGGCAGAACATAGACCCTTGGTTTATGAGCCAGAGCCAGGCATTTTGCAGATGATTCACTGTCTTCATGCAAAACTGTACGGTTGCCACAAGGGATAGTCTTAACCCAATTGAAATTACTAAAATGATGTTTTTAAAGCATTTCCTTCCTCTGAGAAAGGAAGTGAATAAGTCACTGTTTGGAAACTAAATCATGGTACTAAATCACAGGACTATACAGGCATTGTTTTGCAGCTTAAACAGTGGCCTGAACATTACATGGGGCTGGTAACAAGAGGAAGGCAGTGAGCTGTGATACAAATTCACAACATGCTACAGGCTTGCCCATCTGTTCCTGACTAGGAAGGGGATGACTGCAAGGGCACATGCCAGTATCCGTGGTGGCACGGCAGACTAACCAATACAACACATGGGAGATCACCATTTGAAGAGATTCCTCTCCCATCTGCTTGCAGTGATGACCAACGGTTCTGCACTTGCTTTTGGCAAAATAACATCCAGATCCTCCATCTTGTGCTACAGGTTAGTAAATTCCACACACAATTACTTCCATGCCTTATTCCATGTGCAGACAGCGTATTTGAACAGCTACTCCGTTTTGGGTTTTGTTTGTTCAGTGTTTCCCCCTGCCTTTCTCCTTTCACCCTTAGTTTGAGCCTTATATTAAACTTCAGGTGGTGGGTTTACTGAGCATGTGTAAAATATCTTCCCGCTCAAGGCCTGCTGGCCGCTTCTAAGACCAAAGCATGAGTGGCGCAAGACCTGACAGATGCCACCATTCAACAAAGTTCTGAGACTCCATCCTTAAGAAGGTTGCCAAAACAGCTTAAAGCAAAGGTCTGCACAAGTTTTGCTGTGACAGACTTTTTTCCTGTAGGTGCTTTCTGTGAAATGGTAACGATTTTGCTGAAGCTTGCCCCCCCACCCTCCCCAAAGAAAACAAAACAAAAGCAAACAAAAAAAACCCTCTCAGCCTGAGGAAAATGTTGACTGTAAGTGATGTAAATTAAAAGATCAAAATCTGATTTAAAAATGCAACTGAAAGTAGTCCTGTAACATGAATAACAGTAACAGACGGTGCTATAGAAATAGATAGGAAATGCCAGATAACAGACTTATTTAAAAACAAAAAAGGCAAATTTGTCTCTATAGTTGTAACTATGTTTAATAACTGGTTTTACTTCTGAATTTGAACTTTTCCAGTAGTATCTTACTAGTCTCCCTCTTTTCCTCCTCATTATATACGTTATTCTTCTGTCTGCTGCCACACTTACTACTTACCTGTTCTTCTTTTATTTCACATTGCAAATGCAATCATCAGTCCTCATATAGGCTGTTTGCCGTTGCCAGGTTGAAGACCTGGCAACACTTATTCCAAGCCTGCTGGCTATTTTCTAATCCATCAGAGTTTTGCCATTCACAACATCTTTTTCAGGAGGGGAGTTTGATTATAGTCTTCTGAGAAGACTGAATGGATTAACTGGCTCTCTTACTTACAGTTTTATTAGTACATTCAGAGAATCACAAGACATAAGATGGACGACTCAAATCTGTTTGGGGGGAATTAAGATTTGCTTGCTTTTAGTGCTCTGAGTTTGAAGGACCACTTCTCAGATGTATTGCAGGAAACCCTTTTCCTGTTTGTCTCTGAGCTTCTGCCCATGATCAGAGTTCTGGTCACTGGGTTACTTCAGACAAGAGAACACATCTCATTCCTGTGATCAGAGTTTTTCCTTTATTTATGCAACTCTCCTTATCATGTTCCTCGCTCTCTTTCTGAAGCCAACCAAAGTATCTTGTTGTTGGCATGGGTAAGAAATAATAGCACGAGAGAGAAATCAGCTGGCTTCATGTTCGTGCTACTACATGCTCTGGAACTGGGAGAAGATCTTAGCCCAAGAGGGAGGAAAGCATGAAGCATGTCCTGCCATCAGGGTAGCTGTGTAACTGTTCTGCATGGAAAGACAGAGGTGTTCCTTTCAGCTGATTTTCTGTATCTCTCCACCTCATCACCAGTTTACCTCTAGAGCCTACCACCCAAAGCCAAAGCTGACGAATACCAAAATCAGTTGTCCTGTGCTTTAACTGCCTACAGCCCTCCTTATTGCAGGCCTAGGTGGGATTGCTCAGGCTGGCAGCTGCCTCTAGCTTTCTTCAAGGTATCCCTACTAGGTACTATTTACTGAAGGTGCTGCGCTGTGCAGTGGAGTTGTCCGAGTAAAGCGGGTGCAAGCAAGGCTTATACTGCAGCAGGCCTCATGGGGAGGGAGAGGAAAAAGTCCACGTTGCCTTGCAGCCATGAACTGTAGCCAAGGTTCATCGAGTGTGCAGAGCAGCAAGCAAGACGTCTATCTTTTGGGTCAGAGAGAAGGTTGAGGGAAGGAAAAGAGGATGAGGGGGCGAGTAAGAGATGACAGTCATCTATGTAAGAGAAGAATCTCTAAAGTTGCAGAAAGTGATGGGAGAAGCCAGCAGGGAGTCTGTGGGAGGGGACAAGCCATGTGTCCCACCTACAGCTGGGGATGGGGAAAGGATGGGCACAGTGCAAAGACATGTCCTCCCATTCCGGCAGGCTTGAGATAGGTCTGCTGCTGTAACAAAACTCAGAAAGAGGGTCTACATATACTTATACCGAGCATCTGTGCTTATGAGTTTCTCTTTCCAAGCTTACCTCCATGTCCAGCAGTGTTTCTGATTGTTTTATAGAGGCTTTATATCGACAGCAGATACAGGGGAAGCAGAAGCATCCAGTGACAGGCTGGAAGGGAGGAGGACACTGACTCTGTGTTCCGGTTCACCAGCTGCAAGTTAGTCCCCCTTGTAATGCTGAAATCTGTAGCAGAAGAATAGTGAGAGGCTACCAGAATGGGGAACACAGCAGGGAAGGCAAAACGAGTGTGTATATTTATTCCTCCCCATTTTTCTGAATATTGATAAAAATAGACCCTGCTTTTTGTGCTGGAGACTCACTGTTCTGAAGCCCTCGCTTTAGAAGAGCTATGACCCTTCTCATGTAGAACAGGAAAAGATATCCAAGCTTTTTGGAAAGTTTGCTTTCCTGTGAATAAGGTGGCCTTTAAATAAAGGGGGTGGGCTGGAGTCAGAGAGATTGTCATTAGTAACAGCTAAAGGGACCTGCCGGTTTGGTGCACAAAAGGGTTCTAAGCTGAACTGGCTAAAGAAAGTGTCAAAAGTTGGGGGATTTGGTTGTTTGGTTTGGTTTTGGTTAACGTTCAAAGGAATACATTCTTCTGAAGCGTGTCCTTCCTTCCTTCCCCTTCCCTGGCAATTCTGTCCCTGTGCCAAGGGAGCAATCATTACCATGAAAAACATCTGGAATAGCAGGACCAAACAGAGAGCCTTTCCTTCATCCCAGGGACAGAGACAGACATGCTTGGATTAGCCACGGATTTCAGTTCCTTCCTTGACTGACACAGGTGCTGCAGGAGCCCCCCGACGCACACGGGCACACTGTTTAAACTCTCTTCTCCCCTGTGCCTGTGGTCTCTGGGTGGTGTTAAACTCTACCTGTCACTTTGATGTTGCCTGTAGCCTTGGCAATGTTGTTTTCAATCATGCAGGTGTAGGTGGCGTTAGCAGTAATGTTGTGCAGAAAGGAAACCACTTTCAGAGTGATGTTTTCGGCATTCAGCTCATAGCTGGTGTTGGCAACATGAGGTAGGTACTCCCCGGCATCGCTGTAGGCTGTCCAGCGCACAGTGGGTCGAGGAAACCAGCGTGGTGCTTCACACTGCAACATGTCCCCGCTGCTGCTGTTCTCCATGTGGACCTTGGGGGTGCTGAAGGCTTTGGGAGGAAAAACAGGGAGAGAGTCAGAAAACAACAAATGTCTAGGAACTGGGTGTGAAAGACCCAACTGCATCTGCTGGTCAGTCCCAAGTATTTCTAGAGTACTTGCTGCTCAGCAGCGCTTGTAGCCAAACCAAACACAGAGGCTCAGACAGAGGTCCGTATAGTTCGGGCTACAGGGGGATGACTACAGGGGATCTAAAGACTCCTAGGACAAGGCAGTCCAGTTTGACAAGATCTGCTGAGGTCATGGCACAGCTTTAGCATCTTTAAGTAATTCTGCTTAACAGTTACAAGCTGGGTCCCAGGCTCATAAACTAAGCATTTCCCAAGAGCTCCTGGACATCCAAGCTCCCAGAGGAGACTGGGCTCAGGACCTGGCCGGCCTGAGACTGCCCGTGTCTGCCAAATGCCCAGCTTCCCCGGGCAGGAACTACAGCTGGCACAGATCCGCTCACCTCTGCTGAAGGCACGTGGCTGAAAGGAGGCACCTGCTATTCTCCGCAGGGAGAGGCATGCCCAAAATGATTGCTGTTACCAGAGGCTGGGGGAAGGGGAAGATGACTCACCCTCTCCGCTGACTGAGAAGGGAGCCTGACCAACACCTACGACTTCGTGATGTGACTCTGACGCTAAATGGAGCTGCAGCCAAGAGAAGCTCCATCTGCACCTGCTGAGGCTGAGGGCAGACTAAGGTGTGGCCTGAGCTGCAGGATTTATGCCAACATCCCTGAATTAAATGAAACATTTAAAGCCCGTTGCAAACTCAGCCGTGTTTTAAAGCCAAGACCATCTCAAATAAAACTTTGTTAGTCTCGCTCTCCTAGAAAAACATACCTCTGTATATTCACAGTATTTCCCACGTGCACATAAGTGAAGAGAAACAGCAGCTTTTTAGGAGAGCAGAGTTCACCAATTTCAATGGGAATAAAACCTAATACAGCATCTCACGTGTTCTCTCTAATGCCTTTTCTGTGTGGGTTACCTTAAACGTCAAATCAAGCAACACAAAAGCAGGCAGATTCACAAGGTTTGAAGGAGGGGTAGGAGACCGAGTCCCCAGGCACGAGCCTCAGGCATGAGCCAAAGCCTTCTGGCCTTGCTGTTACCTACTGTAGTCCCAAGAAGTTCTTCCATCATTGCCATTGCAAAATAAGGGGCCTGTGAGCCCAGCAGCCTTTTTTTCACTGCTTGGGGAAGTGCTTCACATAGCAACAGGGCAGAAAACATGCTTTCAATAAGAAATGGGAGACTGTGTGAAATGACACTGGCCAGATGTTCCTGCGACACCAAGTCTCACGTTGCCTTTCTGTTCCAAGACAGACTCCCCGTGAGTGACATGGGGAAGTGTCTGTGCCTCCAAGACATCTGTCACAAGCTTCTACACAGAAGCTGGTGCCCACCTCCTGGTGCTTTGGCTCTGCTGGGCCAAAAAAGGAGACCGGACCTGCAGAAAAGCAGCCTGTCTCATTCAAGAGCTCCGCTGGTTACTATTGCCCTGCCATGACTGGCCTGAAGCACGGAGGAACACCCCCCTATGCTGCCAGTACACCTGGTCTCACCACATAAGCAGTGACGCATCCTAAAACTGCATTTCCTTGACTTGGAGACATCTGACGGTTTTTCCTCTACCAGTTTGAGCTGTCGGACAGCAACGCTGGTCACAATGGTGAGGGAGAGAGTGCAAAGACTGCAGTCTGCAGGAGACCCTGAAGTAGTTCATCCATCAGTCTCCAACATGAGGTGACCCTTTGGGAGGCGACTTGTTACTGCAGCCAAAGTCATCTCACTGGAAGAGTGTGAAGACCTGGTGGTTTCCACATCTCTCCTGGAGGACTGACTCTCCAATGTTTGGAGACCCATGAAGATTTTTTTTTCCTCCTTTCTAACAATTCTTTTGGCTACCTTAGAAACTTTCCCTGGAAGGTCATGGACCGACTCTTCTGTGCCAACCCCTGAGTTCAAGGGATGTGCTGGGGCCTCAGGGGTGCCAGCAAAAGCCAGCCAGAGAAACACTAAGACCACCTACCTGTGCAGGCCTATGTTATCCCCATTGTATAGTCAGTGTAACTCACCACAAAGACCCATGATTTTTTTTTTCCTCCTTTCTAACAATTCTTTTGGCTACCTTAGAAACTTTCCCTGGAAGGTCATGGACCGACTCTTCTGTGCCAACCCCTGAGTTCAAGGGATGTGCTGGGGCCTCAGGGGTGCCAGCAAAAGCCAGCCAGAGAAACACTAAGACCACCTACCTGTGCAGGCCTATGTTATCCCCATTGTATAGTCAGTGTAACTCACCACAATTTCATTAGAAAGACGCAGAGCTGACAGGAACGGGTGAAACACTGCTGAGTTCAGTGGGAGCATATTGCTTTGTGCCAGCAGTGGACATGATAGCCAAGCCCAGAGGGTTCAGAAGAATTAAGCACCCACAAGTGAAAATTCAGCAGTGTCTGTGCGTGTTTTAAGGTTGACTCATAACAAGGTAAACAATTAACTCTAGCAAATATGTAATACTTAACTATGATATAGGCGGGTGGTTGTTTTGACAGCCATTTTTAAAAACTGAATACATTAGAAAACCAGAAAAAAGATATCAAATAGGCTATAATTTTTACTATGCAGCACTTCTCCTGGCTGGCCAGCCATTTAAAAACTGAATACATTAGAAAACCAGAAAAAAGATATCAAATAGGCTATAATTTTTACTATGCAGCACTTCTCCTGGCTGGAGATATACCTTAATCTAGAGAGAAAAAGCTATCATTTTATCTTTAACAGGTATAAAATCTGAATTTTTGTAAGATCAATTAGCTACTCCCATTCTTAGGGGCTCTTTGTAGTCAGTTAAGTATCTGGTAGACTACGTGTGGTAAATAGAAGAAAAAAGACAACTGAAGGCATTAAAATAATCTTTTCTGGAATGAGGATGTGGAAAGAGCGGGTGAGGCCATAAACAGCTCTGGAAAAGCTAAAAATACCCCAGTCCTACTCAGAGGTGCAGGGCTCAATGGTGGCTGCTGGAGGAGCAGGGCCTCTCACACAGTTTCTAGCATCTGCATAACCGCAGGTAGGTCCGACTGAGCCACGCTAGCCTGCATTTTGCAGCAGGATTTTCTTTCTTGTACCCCTCACCTCCCGTCCTGTACCGCAGCACTGCCGCTCCGCTCCCTCTGGCCGTGGTGACGGAGCACCGGTAGGTGCCGGCATCGGAGAGCTGCACGTCCCTCAGTTCCAGGGAAGCGTTGCCGCCGATCACCTGGTCTGCGAACACTGCCGTGCGGCCCTGAAACGATGCGTCTTGCTCTTGCAGGTGGTCCTTCCCACCTTTAAACTCGTGAACCAGCCCGGCTACTCCCGCCTTGTCCCACCGGATCACTATGCTGCCTATCCAGATGTCTGGCTCGAAAGTGCAGCCCAGGATGCCGCGCTGGCCGATGTTCCCTGGAGACGTCAGCGCCGTCACACTGATGGAGCGTTTTCCTGCAAGGAGAAAGCAAGGCGGCGTGAGAAAGGCGAGGCGGTGAGTGCAGAGAAAGGCCAGACCGCCCTGCGGCTGTCATGCACCAACCCCAAGGCTGAAGGGGCACTGGCACATCGCAAGGACACCAGTAGCAGCTACTAGTGCTGCTAGCAGGGGTCAACTCCCATGGCTTATATATCAAGATAAAGCAGAGGAGCATTTCTTTAGCAGGCAGTCTCCTTCAAAAACGAGCTCCTCTTATTTGTTTGAGAAGAATTCGCATGGTGTTTTCTTGCTTACTTATATGTATCAGGGATTTTTCTCTTTGTAGCTGCCAGAAAAGCATAATTTTTGTGTCTTTTCTTAGTTGGGACCTCCCTTTATGCAATATAAATGTGATTGCAAGGTGTAATGCTGGCAGACAAACAGGAGGCTGCTCTTTCACCCTTACTGGAATGCAAACCGTTTTCTTTTGTTTAAGAAAAATCATCATTTTCCATTCACTGGGGACACAGATCACTTCTCAAGTCAGATCCTAACCAGTGAGCTTGAGAATTAGCTCCTTCCCAGAGCTGGGTCCTCTTTCCCATGCAGCCCTTCCCTAAGCGCCCCAAGGAGACTGCATTTTGGCCAACACCAAAGCAACACACTTTTGTCATCTCTGAGGGAGCAGGGGAATGTGCCCCATCCTGGCAGATGCTGTCCTACTTTGCATTCCGTCATCTTCTCCTGTCTGGGAGACGGAGCACAGTACATGCAGAACTTTCTGTATGTGTCGGTTTAGTGCTCCAAGCCCAAGGAAATTTCAGCTAACACAGCACTACATCTCTAGCAGCACATGTTGTCTTACACTTATTGACCCCTTGCCTCAGCTGGCTTCCCATGGAGCAACAGATGGAGTTGAACGTTTCACACATTGCTAACACACCAGATGATAACTAAAAAAAACCCCCTTAACTTCTGCTGTGAAAGCATAGGGCAGGCATTCACTTCCCAGGGCAAAATGGAGCTGCCCCACAGCACCAGGGGTCACACGCGCACAGCCACTGCTGCAGCCTGGGGCCGGCCTGCTGACAAGTTTTTGCAGAAATTAAGAGCCGACACAGATTTC
The DNA here is from genome assembly GCF_000699145.1 of Aptenodytes forsteri. Lineage (NCBI taxonomy): Eukaryota > Metazoa > Chordata > Aves > Sphenisciformes > Spheniscidae > Aptenodytes > Aptenodytes forsteri. The sequence goes on from NW_008796114.1 coordinate 436,612, forward strand.
CTCGCTCAGCTCTGTGCCAAGTGCTGGTGTCTTCTAACCCACCCTGAGCGTGTGTGTGTGTGTGTGTGTGTAAATCTCTGCATTATTTAAAACCTACAAGAGCTCACAGTCTCCGAGGGGAGCAGAGCTCCTTGTGGTTTAATGCCATGGAGCGATACCTTGTTGAGAAGGGCCAGAACAGAAGTTGCCTGTGCAGTCTTAATTCAGCCATCTGGTACATAAGCTTTATAAAGCGAGCCTTCATTAAAGGGTTATAGGTGGCATTTACTTCCACACAAGATCACACCTCAGCCCATGCACAGGATGGAGACACGGAGGTAGTGGCAGGGCAGAAGTTCATCACCCCACTGGTAACAACAGGAAACCTGAGCAGTCACATACCTGAGACACCAAACCCGATGATCAGGGCAATCACCGCAGCCAGGATGATAATGACTGTAGTCATGCTATTTGGGGAAAAAAGAAAGGACAACATTACCACGCAGCCCACCTCCTTTCACACCCTACGCCTGCGGTGCACGTCTGCAGAGCTGCTGGAAGGAAGGAGGTCAAGGCAGGTGAGCCACAGACCTAGAGCAAGGTGGACCAGTGAAGCACATGACCACAGTAGTGACAAATGTCAGGGTGAGCACTCATCATGAAAGGCAGGGGACCATGTGGCAGGAGGAGAGGAGACTCAGGTTTTGCCTTTGGAAGGAGGCAGCAGGTCCCAGTGGAGGACGCTCCTCTCTGCATCTCCTGGTGCATAAGTGAGCCAGGCAATCCCTGCTGGCACTTGTGCAGGATCAGTTGCCCAGGGAGGTGAGCAGAGCACTGAGACAGGCCCCTGACCCCAGGAGACACCCAGTAGAAGCCAGGCAGTGGGCAGGAGGGGGCTGGAAACAAGGCCAGGTCTGTGAGCTGGTTGGTTTGGGGATGCCCCCTGCACAGATGGATAAGTGGCTGTTGGATGAGAAGCTGAGGAGGAGAAGACCACTTGCCAAGCCACACAAGCAGAGCAGCCCCAGCAGAGGAGGTGACAGCAGCACGGCATGGAGCAGCGCAGCTTGAGCCTTGCTGAGTGCAACCCATCTCTGGCACAGCCCCAGCTCAGACAGATCTGTAAGCGTGGCCTGGTGCAGGTTCCCACCACAGCCGGTGGAGCTGTCACATGTGGTCCTGGGTGCATTGTCATATGGACTGGGGGTTGTGGCAGCAACCTCAGCTTCTCACTTCAGCAAGCCCTGAAGCAGCTCTCCACAAAAACCCACAGGTACATCCCGGGACGAGCAGCTCATGCGCTCATGTCCGAAGGTCTCACAGGCTTGCTGGGCTCAGCCCTGCTTAGGACTGCTGGAGGAGAAGCCCAGAGAGCCACAGGAGGTCCTCACAGGGGACTTTCCCCCTTCCCCAAGCCTAGCAGGGTGCTGGAGGGAGCTGTGCCGCAGGAGACATGGGCACCGGCCATGGCCACCACAACAGCGTCCAGGGCTGCCAGCCCAGGTCCTGTTTTGCCCTGCTGTACACAGAAACTCCCGAGCTGCCTCTTCCCGTCTCGTCCCCAGGCAGGACCAGGCTGCAAGACGTCACAGCCCTCCTGCCCACACAAAAATAGCTGCTTTGCTTCAGCTGTGTTCACTGGCTCTTTCCCAACACATCAGGCAGCCTCTTGCACAAGAGCCTGTCGGTATCCGTACAACCACACTGCTCCTCCTGCTGTTAATGTGCGCCTGCATCAGTTACTTGCACAATTGTGCCTCAATCACCACAGATGCCAGGATTATGGGGCTGGTACGGAGCTCTAGAGAGTTGCACCATGTGAACAAGCCCCTCCTCCAGGGAGCACGGGAGAAAGGGAAGATGGATTGAAAGAAGGGATGGAGAGGAGGGGAGGCGTTGCAGAAGGCTTGCTTGTCCTCCCACTGTCTCCCTTCCATCTTCATCCTTAAAGCCAGCGGAAAGTTGTCTGAGTGGTCCTGTTTACACATGCCAGCGTGTCAGGAGAAGGGATCAGAACTGTGTATTTCGTCATGAGTGTGCCGTAAGTCCATATAAAGGTTTATACGAGTCCATATATACATTCACATCCATATCAAGCCCTCCCTGCCTAGATGCCCTCAGAGCTGGGAGGTGTCACACATTTGGCTTCCTCCGCATTTTCAGCAGCTTTCACTCACGACCAGGGTGGACAGCAGTTCTCCGCCTGCCCCCTCCTGGTGCCCCGCAGCTGCGGTCACAGCTGACCCCATTGGGGAGGAAAGCGGCGGATATCCTCCAACCGTGGGCATCGGGCAGCCGAGGACCCATCACGAGCCACCGCCTCCCCTGGGGGCCTGCAAGATGGGGACTTCCTTTGTTGGCTCATGCAGATCCTGCAGTGTGGCAGCTCCCAGTGGAGACTTGTCATGTCCCATGGGGCTCAACCCCGAGTCACTTGGGGTCTCAGCCAGGCTCACTGTGGGACAACCCTGTGCTTTCCTATTCCAGGGCAAATACCAAGCCTCTTGTGTATGCTGAATAATATCTACCTCCTTGAGGAGCTCCACCAGTTTCTACGGAGCCGATCCCAGAGCAAGATAGTTGCTATAAACTCAGCTGAGGTTGCCATGATCAGCCTCAGCTCTCACGCCCGGGAAGCACAGGCTTAGACCCACATCACATATGGCTGGAGCAAGTGGCAGCCATGCCATCTCACAGCGGCTGTGACTCACCCTCACACCTCTAGATTAAATCCTCCTTCCTGAGAGTGGGCAGGGGAGAAATTGCTGGGAGCCGAGGGATGCTGCCTGCAGGTTACGGAGGATTTCATCAACAAATGCTGGAGGGGGTATGGCAGGGGACAAGCAGCCAGGATGGCCTCCTGTGCAGTCCCTGAATGCTTCAGGTGCCACCACACTTGCCCCCAGTTCTCAAAAGGACCCTCTGGCCTGAACACCACCTCTGCCCTAGCACTGTGCCAGGCAAAGCCGTCCTCAGCTCGCTCACAAACACAAACCAGCACTAACAGGCCAGCACCAATGCTTTTGTCCACCGCTGGTGCCACCTGCCCCCGTAGCTGCAAAGCCTTGCTAGCTTTGCATCCAGAGATGTGCTTCCCACCCCTGGTTCAAGGAAGCAGCAGGGCTAACACAAAAAGCCGCTCGTTTGTTACAGGGGGGATGGCAATTTTGGGTATATGGATGCCACTGCTCACTTCAACCCCCCTTGCCAGGGACAAGGGGAAATCAGGCTCTTTGGAGTTTCTGCCACAGAAACTGCAAGATCCAAGAATCACAAGGGCCTTAAAAATATTTGCCTGTGAGCCCCCTGCATGTATTGAGTCGATCTGGCGTGCAGGGCGAACAAACAAGAGGAAGCTGGCAACCTGGCCACATGCTGACAATAGCTGTGTTTCGCAACAGTCTAGTCCAGTAGTTCAAGCAAAAAGCAATTTTCTGTGCATCAGCACCCCTCATATTTCCAGCGTTTCAGAGGCGTGGAAACTGGCTGATGCAGATGGCTGGGACTACACAAGTCGTAGCCCTGATGCCACCCTCGGTTCCTGGCAGCACTCTGGCAGCCTGCGGGATGCCGCTCCACATACCCTACCTTCTTTTCCCCGGTCCCATTCCTGATCAGCCAAACAGGGTTTTGCCTGCAGCTCTGGGCAGCCTGAATGCTGCTGAGCACAGGGGACAGAGAGAGGCTTGCAGGCCCACCGTGACAGGCGGCAGAGGCTTAATCCTTCTAATCTCTAGCTCCATGCAGAGTAAGCTTTCCCTTGGGAATGGGCTTAGAGGTGCAAGGATCAAAAAACCTGGAAGATTAAGAGATTGAAGGTCCCCTGCCTTCCTCCTTACATCAAAGCTTACTGTGGAAAAGAAATAGCATGGCAGAGGTAACCCAAAAGGAAGGGTTTTCCATTCCAATAAGCAGTTAATGATTGCAGAACTCAACTTTTCTCAGTGCTTCAGTTTTATTTTTTGGATTGTTTTGGTTTGGTTTTTCCTGAAATCAATAGAAACCTCGCACTGCTCCTCTGAAGCTTCCTGGAAAATTCACCCCTCTCTCTGGGCTATTTCTGTGTTTCAAGATTAGCCTGAAGAGGCCAACGCTTTGAATAAGCCTGCTGCTTCCAGTAACCTGCTGCCGTCTGGCTGCGCGCAGCCTCCCGGGGCGGGCAGAGGCACTGGCAAAGCTGGAGGATGGTTGTCAGAGCAGCAAGGGGTAGGCGTTCATTTTTTCACACCCATCAGTTACTACATTTCTCTGACAAAAGCCAGCTGGGCTGCCTCTTGAGAATAACAGAGCTGGTTATTACATGCATTCCAGATGCATGAGGAATACGATGCCCAGTGGATAGTTACACCATGTTACATTATATCTACTAGTGATCTCACTTTCATCAGTGGAAAGGTGCAGATAATATTACTATTTAGTTCTTCCTTGATGCTCCATGTGAGAAAGCTGGAGCACGGCTCATGCATGAGAGGTCTCTTCTCTTCACATGTGGACCGTCCTTCTCCCCGCTGCTGTTCAGCTTAGGAGGGATGGATACTCGTAACAGCTGAAATCTTTTTGACAGAATAAATGCAAGCAGGGATGTCTCACACACCTCACTGGAGTCTTTGCCTCCATCCAGCCTGGAAGAGCCCATACCTGGGATGAAGAGATGTGGCTTGTTGGTGGCTCTGTTCACACAGTCAGGTTTAGATGCAAACCTGGTCCTCATTTCTCAGAGGCTGAAGCAAGTTTGCCAACTAATTTAGCCATCTGGTGGGGGGTTATTTTCAGCTAATCAGGAGATAAGGATACAAGGTAGACATTTTTATGGCCTTCCCCACGATACTTCTTTTTCTGACTGTAGTTCACCAGGACTTGGTCAATAGCTCCAAAGGAAACAGGCTCATTGAAACAAGAGGCACAAACCAACTTGCATGTCTTCCCAGCTCTTACTCCTGACCCACGCACCAAGGAAACATGCTGTAGGACGGCTTTTGCCTTTCTGCCCACAGCACGCCAATGTGATGGAGACGTAAGTGACTGTCTGAGGGCCAGCAGAAGGAATGCAGAGCCTTCCGCAAGCCATTGATACCCCAACCTACAACAGCAGGAACAGAGAGTCTTTTTCAAGCCGTTGATACCCCGACCTACCACAGCATTCAAACCTGAGTTAGTGTATTCCAGCCATGCACAGTTTCTAGGACACGCATCTCCATCCTGGCTACAGTTGATGACCTGCACATGGGTGTCTGACAGCTACATGGCCTTACGGATTGTATAAAAGAAGCTGTACCGGTATTTAAGTAGCCTGGGTGAGTGCAGTATAGAGTCGAGCTGCAAAGAACTGCTGTCTTGAAAGCTCCTGGCAATAGGGTGATACAGCCGAGGCATCTGGAAAATGGAATTCCCTCCCTCCTCTCTCCCAAAGCAGATGCAGATAATACCATACCTCCAGAAAATGACCTGGCCTTGGGATGCCATGGTCACGGCACCTACGAAGACAAGCCAAACACCAGGTGCCCAGAGGTCCCACACTGTTCAGCACAGCCCCTGTCCTTCACATGATGTATTCTCCCGGGCTGTCCTGCTTAAATAACTGAACTCAGCTAAGGAGTGGTGAGCCCAAGCAGTGAACTCTGAGGAATGAGGAAGCAGTGAGCATCTCAGCTCCCCCCACCAGGCCAGTCAAAAGCCAGTTAGTCACTGGGGCAACAGGAGAGACCTCCTACACCATCCGTTAAAGAAACATGTCTGATTTAAAACAAATAACACAGATCATGGTTTGGTAGCCAGCTAATCCTGGGGTCAGAGTGCTGCAGTCTCCCATGTAGATCCACAGCTCACTCATCACTGATAGGTTGCATTATATCCAGGGCTAGCTCAGGTCTCCTTGTTAAAATCTCCAATCATGCTGTTGGCACTGGGCAGAGAGGTCCCACCTGCGGGTCCCCTTCCTGGCACCATTCTCTATGTGCGTCTTCCCCTGGCTCTCTGTGCTGCGCTAAGAGGCTCCAGGCTCAGCAGTGCCGTCAGAGCCACAGCAGGTGGTTCAGCTATGGCATCTTTGCTGACTGCTGTTTTCTTCCACTGAACTCCTCCAGACCAAACTACTTCTCCTCCCCAAGGCCAGCTCCTGCTGGTCTCAGATCTGTCATTATAGTGGACATCAGGGCATGTAAAGGAAAGAAACTGGCATAGAGCATGCAAGCCTTTCCCTCTGTGCTTGGTCTCACTCGAGGCTGGGGGCAGGATGAGTAGCTCTTGGGCATAAGAGGTTGAGAAGGACGGAGAAATCGCAAAAGAGCAGAAAAGGGAAGGCAGCTTGCACCACTGTGTTCAGTTTCCTGAAGGAGAACCTGTGATTCCTGTCATCTGTGTCTGGACTGCATTCCAAGGAGGATGGGGAAAGGGGAATTTTTGACAGTCCGTAGCCAGGGGAGTGAACAGCTTTCCCATGCAGAGCTGAGGATGCCCAGAGGAACTGGGAACAGCCCAGCACCTAACAAAAAACAAATTACTTTCTCTGCAACAACCAAAGGTTAAAATCAAGACCAATTAATACTGGCCAGTGATGACCAAACCAGCTGCAAAGGCTGAGTAGGGTTCAGAAGGGCTTACGATGCCCTGGGGGGATCAGTAGCCTTCTAACTGTGCATATGTGAGATTTCAGGAGTGTGTGCTTAGTCTTTTGGACCACAGTTCAACTCCAAAAGAGCCTGTTCACCTCTACAAGGGATGAACATAGCCAGATGTGGTGCATGACATGTAACAGACTTTTCTAGACAGAGAGAGGGGGCTGGAAGGGGCTGTGGCTCTTGTACAGGCATCCAAGTCAGCAAACTGTATTCCAAGGCATTTAGCACCCAGGCTTACCACTTCCAGCCTCCTCGTGCCAGGACGAAGTTATGTGTCACAGCTTGTGTTGAACCTGCTCCCACGTCCCACCACCTTGCACTGATGAGAGCACAGATCTGAACCTCCACTAAGCCTAGTCACCTGTTAGGAAACAAAGTAAAACTGGAAAGCGAATGGTTTCCTGCCGGGTTAGGGAGTTGAATTGGGTCCCTGTGTCATCAGAGGAGAGTCACACCTAGTGATACTGCTGGTGCGGCAGAACCGCATGGCCTGCAGCAAGGACAGAGGAGCCAGGGTGGGACCTTCTCCTTTCAAGAGTGACTAGCTGTTGGATTTACTCAGCCATTCATGTGCTACTTCAGTGTGAGTGTTTGACTGTGAAGCTAATCGCTCTCCAAGTAGAGGAGCTGCCTGAACGCCCTGTGCAAGGTCTGTGGCAGAGGTATGAACAGGACCTACTTTGAACACTCCAATCTTGGCTGTTACTGAAAGTACATCCTTCATCCTATGGCCTCTGAATGAAACAGAGCAGTGGAAATCTTTCACCTGAGAATCACTGTTGCTCTTTGGTTGTTGCAATAGTTTAAACTTATAAAGCAGACTTTATATGGTTTTCACTTCCCTTCCGCTTTAGCATGGAATAGCACTTTTTAATCTGAAAAAAAGAAATCTGATTTATTTTGTAGTATTTTACTGATTACTAAACTTGTTGTAATTTAGCAGAGCATTACTAGAAGCTAAGAATAGCTCTAGGCCATAGTGGCCTGGTGGGAAATGCACATTAAGAAATATCCTGTTGCCCTCAGTGACACCTGATTTACAGCTGCCTTTGGTGCAGTGCACCAGTTAAGTCGGGGTCATAGCCACAGCACACCTCACCACACAGTCAACGATTGGGTTACTTCCATGTTGGAAAAACAGGTCTGTGTCTCAGGCACAGGCAGCCCCAGTAGGACCTGTGCAAGTCCCATTCACCAAAGCAACACCACATTAATTTCTGAGCAGCTCTCATGCTGGAGCCTACTCCTCTCTGTATGTTTATACTGTAAAAAACCAAGAGGTATTCAGGATATTTCTCAATGAAATCAAGGATCTGTGACCACATGGTCTGCCCAGCTCTTACCACTTTTGAATCTATTAGCAAAATCCAACCAAATGTGACAGCAGCATCTGATCCCACACGGTCTGTGAAAGCTGATGAGCACCTGGAGAAGAGAGACATCAACTGTCTTCACTGAGGGGAAGGCGACAGCAGGCACAAAGTGTTACCAGTTTTGCTGGGCCCACCAGCTGGTACTGCCTCTTGCCTGCATGAGGGAACGGTGCAGGCAGGAAGGACTGAAGGTGGGTCAGGGCCCAAGAAGATGTTCAGTGGTCTGGGGGAGGCATGGGCACCAGAACCGGACTGTGGTCACTCTGCCCCTCATAATACAACTTGTTTCTTTCTTCACAAACAATAATTCTGTCAGAAGAGTTCCCTTACTTATGGCAAGTTCATGCCTTATTTCAACGCCACTATAAAACTGAAGGATCTATCAGCGAAGGAGAAGATGGAGTTGTGGCAAGCTGACAAGCAGCGAGTTTGATGTAGTGCTCAAGAGAGGTGAAGGCAGCCAGCAGGCTGAAAAAGATGAAAGCTATCCTTGGGATTTGGCCAAAAATGTTGGACACCTTTCCAGCCTTGTGCTCCCACATCTGTAACAATGGTGTCAAGAGGTGCTTGAGAAGCACCAGAGGTGGGAACACCAGTGGTCCCACCCTGAAGGCTGGAAGGAGGAGAGCCTTTTCAGCTCTAGCTGTCCTCGGCCTCACCAGCTCTTGAAGGGAAGCTGGAAGCAGCAGCACTCAGAACAAGCCCTCATCTTTCAAAACAGGGAGGTGGTGAGCCACCCTTAGCTGGAAATGGGCAAATCTCCCTTCACTGCCTGTGGGCCACTGCCAGGGTCTGTCTTGACATGGCACCCCAGATGGTCAGTACACCCTTGTGAATCACCTCCTGCCATGGAAGGCCAAGAAGCCCTGCTGAGCCAGCTTCTGTGATCTTCTGGGGACAAACTAGACACTCATGCACAGAGCTACAAGTGCAGCCATGTCACCAGCGTGGTTTGCCTTCTCTGAGAAGAGAGAGATACCCTAGCATGATACCTGACCCTAGAGGCATCCTACGTGGAGCCTTCCAGGCTGCAAGGCCTCTTCCAGGTCTTCCACAGTCTCTTGTTCTTGCTGTGTTTTTCCTTCCAGCTACGCTCTGTTTTCCCTATCCAGGGAGTAAGTCCTCCTTCTCTTGCCTCCCAAAGCCCCTACTCACGTTTATCACCATTTATTTTCTTTTTTTTTTTTTCCCCCCCAAATTTTGGAGACAGGCAATTTTATCAGCAAGGGCTTTTGTCCTGGGAAAAACATGCATATTTACCGGTGCCGTTCTGTCAGCACTGCATCTATGTCTGTCTTGAAAATACCTTTGTTATCTCAAGGACCTGCTGGTCAGAAATAACATCATGTAGCCCAGCAGACTAACTACACCTCCTAATCCATCACCTGCCCAAGGCTGATTACCAGCAGAGCACTGGAAGCCATTCCTGGGAATAGCTGTTGGGGACCAGTGTGAGACTCCAGCAGATCAGTAGGATATATTCATTTGGCGAAGCATTCTGAGTAATGAACACTGAGAGCAAAGTCTGCTTGCAAATAATGGGAGGACATTCACACCTAACCCCCACAAAGTGACTAAGGTCATTAGATGTCTTTTCTGCACATGATTCTTCAAGCTATCCTCATGCACAGCCCACTTTGCCCAAACACAGAGTGGTAGCCGATCAATACTTTATAATCCCTGGGACTAACTGAGCCTTCAAGTCTACCAGAAAAAAAAAAAAAAAAAAAAATCAAAATCAATACAAGGGCCTGACCCTGGCAGGATTAGTACCCCATTCTGTCTGAAAACTGCTCTCCCCATGTCAAACATAGAGCTCAGCCCAAGCTGACTGCAATTCCCTAAAGGTTTATATGTTAGCTGGTGTAATTCTCACAAACAGCTTCTTGGAAAATGTCAGCAACAGGGTGTGTAAGGGATGCCTAACACAAAGAGAAAACACATTCCTCTGTCTGAGAGCACTAAGATATTTTTAGACAGAAATTATGTGCCTAGAAGGTAGTGCCGTCCTTATGTGTTCCCTCTGCAACACAGCATGGAAGTTCCAAGAAAAAACAGTGCACAAGTAGGGGCTGGGGGGCAAGAAACAGAAAGACACAGAAAATGAGGCATTTCATTTTACATCACATTCTGTACTGAGCACTGATTCTGCACATAGCAAGGACAAGAATGAGTTACTGTTTGTTCCATTAAAGTTTAACTCAAATTAAACTTTCACTTCGAAATTTCAGAGTCAGCAACTTGGAGACCTAAATTGCCTAACTTGGAGATTTAAACTGCCTAACCTTACCCCATTTGTTTGACAGCTTTTGGATGATTAATGGAAAGCTATAAACAGCATTTGCATAAGGATATCTATCTCCTTTGCTGGGAATAAGAGGTTCCAAAACTGGCTTTGTAAGAGGCATGAACAGCAAATGAGAGTCCTCTAGGTCTGAGCAAGCAAACAGACAGCACAGGTTTCTACTATTTACAATCCAGCTATCACCAGCCAGAAAGCAAGAACCAGTCCTTACTGTTGACACTGGAGCAGCATTCCTCTCCCCAAATGACCAACAGTCAGACCTTTGTCCCCACCCCAGTTTCCCAGGCAGTATTACGAGCCCCTAGCAACACACACCTACTTGCAAGGTTACCCCCAGGGCAGTAGCATTCCCAGTCTCATTGACACAAAAGGTTTTTGTTCAGGAAGGTATCCAGGGTGTCTGCTTCACCCAGGCAAGCTGCAGGCAGCAATCGGCAGGTTAGCAGTTGCCCTTCCAGAAAAGTGCTTCCTCTTCATCATAGATGCCATTAACCCAGCTATGGGTCGGCAGCGTGTGTACAAGCCCAGAAGATACATCCCCCCTCCCCTGTGGAAAATGGGACAAGCTCTCCTTCTAAAAACAGAGCCTTGCCAAGACTGCACAAGCCAAATCCAGGAGTTTTGCTGTGTTCCGTCTCCTTCTGCTGCTCTTCCCTAGTTGCATCAGTTCAGGACACCTGCAAACCTGTGCTTATGGCTCCTACCGATGCTCAGAATGTCCCCAAATCTTCCCTTGGTGAGCTGGGTGCTCTCCTGGCTCCCGTATCACCCCCAGCAGCGCTATATGTCCCACACCATATCCATGGAGAACATACAGACTGGGTGAATGACATTCTAATTCCTGTTCCCATCAGTGCCATGGGTTTTCCTTGGATTTCCTTCAGACATATTACTAACTCATCTTGCTCTTACTTTGCAGGGAGGGTGTAATAAGACTACAGCTCACTTGGAGAAAATGAGTTGCAAACACAACAGCAGCTCCCAAGAGTGTGACTGTGCTACATGTGCACATCCAAGGCCAGAATCCAGCCACATATCTGATGCGGAGGCAGAATCAGGCTGCCAAGCCTTTCCAAGGCACGAACACAAACCCTTTGGAATGTGCCCCAACAAGCAGCTTTGGCCTCTTCAAGAAGGACAGCAGAGATTGTCGATCCTGCAGAATGAGACACATCTTGACCTTCCTGTGAGGTAACTAACTGCTCAGACTGAGTTTCCCCTTAAGAGTCTGACCCCACAGGCCTCAAGTCCTTGAAAGTGTAGGCACCAGTACAATGCCCAGTGTTTGCTCCTGTTCAGGCACAAGACAACTTTGCATACACAGCCCCGGGTGGAATATAAGGCACAATTTTATTTTCCCTCATTCCTCTTTCTCAGTTCGCACCCATCACGATGTTGTTTTCCGGCAGTGAGGCTATGCAGTGATCGTGGGGATCCTCGCGGTTTGTGCTCATGCAGCAGCTAGTAGCAGTGCCCTGGGCTCACAGGGGCTCACCTGGCTGCTCAGAGTGCCACTGTCCTGAGCAAACTCCTCTGCGAGGTGTCGCTGGGTGGCCCACACAAACACTCCGAGCTCTCCTTCACTTGTCCACAGCATGACCAGTGGGGGCAGCCAGGGTGACCTTTGTGTCCATGGCCACAACCTTGGTACCCACCTGCAAGAGAAGAGGCACCATCAGCTGAACCAAAAGTGGGCCAGAAAATCCCAGTGTGTCAGAGGCTTTCAGAGATGCTTCAGCCCCAGGACTTGTTTAAGACAGGGAAGCACATGCTGATGAGAACACAGCTTATTCAAGGCAAAAAGTGCTAGGGCTCCATAAAGAAAGGAGAACAACCGAGGGGGACCTCCCCATTCCAATCACTGGGGAAAGATGAAGATTTCCATCCCCTTGCCTGTTGAGTAATGCAAGACACAGGCCTGCAGAACCCCATGCCAGCCACTGGTGGCTATGGCCAGAGCTAGATGCAGATCAAGCACAGAAAAAGGAAGAGGCTGGTTCTATACTAAAACACGCAAAATACACAGTGACACATGCAGGTCAAGGACATTAAACAAATAAGGGAGTTGAACTCTCATCCTAAATGAGTGAGGCTTCTCCATAGGACAGCATTGGGCACCGTGTGACACAGCCCAGAAGCTCCCAACCTGCCAGCACTGGGAGAGGAACAGCATAGACGCAGTGCTGCTTAGCCTCACTGAGAATGGCTGAAAGACAGAGCTGCCCTGCCCCATCACCTGCAGAGTTGGCTCAGGTCTCTGTCTACGGGGTGTGCTGCAAAGACCCTTAGCATGTCCCGCTGCATTTCTCACTGCTGCAGTCCCATCCTACCAGAAGATATGTACACACAGGTTATCACAGGCCTGCTGCACATGCAAGGCAGGAGTTGGGCTGGAGTATCTACTCACAACTATCTACACTAGGGAGGACCAAATGCAACAAACCTTCCTGATGCCAGCAGTGTGGGGAAAGCTGAGCACTCACCTGGCATGGTCCCCCCACAGGCACAGCGAGCAGCTTTCTGCCCTCCGCTTGAGCAGAATGTGCAGCAGTGAAACACGCCTTGGTGCTCGCGGAACTTGTTTTTCACCATCAGGGTGAATGGAGAGCCCTGCAGAGGACAAGCAAGCAGAGAGGCTGCTGCAGTAGATGCTATCAGATGTTGTGCCTGCGTTTTTGAAAACCAACTGGGTGATCCTGTTAGTCACAGATCACTAAGCCCAGTCTTAAACTGCTAAATGGCAGAGGTAATCCTTAGAAAGATTTAAAGCAAATACTTAGAAAAGAAAAGCAAGTAAAGAAGCAGCAGTGCAAGAGAAACAAGAAATGCTACCTGTACATGCTGCCCTTTCACATAGATGCAGACAGCATACAAGCCTGGCTCCTCAGGGCTGTAGGAAATATGGTAGGTCCCATCACCATTATCACACACTGTTGGCTTGACTGCACTACAAACAGAGAGAAGTCCAAGAGGTCAGTGACCGGCAGAAAATTGCTCTACATGTGAACCACTGTTTGGCCTAGATTTGTTGTCAGTTCCTTATCCTCAACCTTGTTCAGCAGTGGCAGGTCTCAAGTGAGCTTAACAGGATGCATGAGCAATGCTCAAGCATTGAGTAGCTTTCACACACACACCTGCTACCAGGAGCTGCAATAGCCATACAAAGGAAGTCACACAAAGCTAGCTGCACTGCAAGGATTTGTAGCAACCCTGAGCACTGAAAGAGCAGAAGATGACAGACAGCACACTTGCAGGTCAGATTATCCCATCAGATAAGAGCCCTCAGAAATGGGGTAAATTCACAGCTTCAGAGAGCAGGAAAAAAAAAACCTCTAGAAAAGCCCATGACTAAGACAGGACATAAACAGAGCAGGTTTGAATCACTTCAACCGCTGTCCCAACTGCATTGACCCCAACTCTTCAGTGCTCTGAGGAGTTCTAGGTCCCTGCTGGTGAACTCTCCCTTTCCAAAGTGAAGCTCACTGGGTTTCACAAGGAACCCTGGGGGACAAGAGTGCCAGGGAGAAAGCATCAGCTAGTTACTTAGGGACTGATTGCCTGCTTCACAGAAAGATGGAAAGAGCTTTCCACAGACAATTATCAGGCAGCTCTGCCTAGAGGAAGGTGTTCTTCCTAATCCCCATTTGTGGCAATTGTGAGTCTCTGGTGCCCCACAACATGACAGTTTATAATCTTCCAGATTTGCAGGCTGTATTCCCCACCCCCCACCATTTCACATCTATACAGCTGCCTACATCATTTCCTGCCATGAACTGTGTAGTGATACTTCATGCTCTTCTGTAGCTGCTGTGCCTCAACCCAAAGCCAGACGGCTTTCAGCAACGGATGTAGCAACTGCATATGCACAAGAACAAGAAATTGAGTTAATGTGGCCACAGCGACCTCTACCCCACCAAGCAAAATCCACATAATCTTCATGTGCACACCTTCCTACGTCGTATGTGCATCTAAGGAAGGAAGGTACATTAGAATGATATTCTTGAACAATGATGCTCTATTGATAAGCATCTGTGCAGCCAGCCTTGTTTCTGTATACCATGTCAACACTTCCCCATAGCAAGGAGTTTTAGCATCCTGTCCCTTTTTTCATCAGGTCATCCCACCAACAGCGGATCCTGGAACAAGTTACACTGGCATCTTGCTCCAGCTACATTGTATGTACTATAAAACAGAATAGATGTTTTTCCTAAGAACTGACCCCCAATTGGTTCTGTATTTGTGCCTGGCTGCTTTATAGTAACAAGTGCACCCGGGGAAACAGTTACAAAATAATTTTTTCTGGTTGGTCATTTTCATTGTGGAAACACTTCGGAGCTCAAGTGTGGTCTTCCCTGCTTTTGCTAGAAAACCTCTGGACATGTTAAAGTGCTCAACATTACAACTACACGAGAAGTCACGATGAAGTCCCAACACAGATTCTTTCTCCAGAACATGAACTAGGCACTGTCAGAGGCTCCCGGGCTTGGTGGACTGTTTGTGTGACGCGGAACGGTCATTCTGGGGTTGCTATGTTTTACACTCATTAGTTGTTAACAAAAGCAGGAGCCCTGGGTGTCTACTGGTAGGGGTGGGAAGGAGCAACAGCTCATTCTGACAATGTGTAACACCCACTGAGAGTTGAATCCTTTAAGAAGTCCCAAATCACCCAAAGAGTCAATACAAATCTGAGCCAACACTGTCAAGCTCCACACAGCCAAATACAACCAGTAGGAAGCTCTGCTATACCGGTGAAAAGAACAGTAGTGCCTTTTCCCCTACAGATTCTGACCCACACGCTGAAGCATGTCCTCCCACCTGCCCAAACAAGGAGGGAGCCAGGGCAAGGGAGGCAGAAAGGTAAACCCGGTGACTGGGGAGTTCTCAGGTGAAATACCCACCAGTCCCTCTTGTCCTTGTGGGTGATGGTGACCCGCACGGCCTCTCCTCCGCGCCCCATCCGCTCGCCCGTGGTGTCATTGCAGAGCAGGGTAAAGCCAGTCAGCTGGTTCTGACGGGCACTGTGGAGATCTGTAAGGCAGAGAAACAGGACCAGAAAGGATTCACACCAGCCATGATTGCCACCTCCCACCTATTTTGCAGTGTTGCAGTCCCATCAGAGCACAGCCAGGACCCTGCTGCTGGGGTGGGTGTACAGCTCCTTCCACCCACAAGGAAAAGTAAAGATATCACTGGGGACCAAGAGAGAGTGGACAGCCATAGGCACTGGGAGATGTTGGGAAGGCTTAGCCTGGAGGTCTGTATGGACCAGGGTGGTCTTCCTGCCTGCCCCTCTGAGCCCAGCTGGCATCTTCCCAGAAGGCCTCAAGGTGCACCATGCAACCAGGAGGGAGGAGGAAGAGCACACTGTGCAGTGTGGAGTCCCAGAAACTTCAGCACTTACAGTTTGGCATGGAAAGGATCGAACGAGCCCTGGGTCTGACTAACCTGCCCTGTGCAGGCCATTACTGACCAGAGCTGGCTGCAGTCTGTGGGCTGGTCTGAACATTATCTGTTTGCTGGCCCTACTCCAAGTCCTTAATAAGCAAACATCCATGAAACCATCTATGCCAGCTATTCCCATGGCAATCTCAGCAGAAGCTGCAAGGGGAACTTGCTCAGCCACAGAGGGGATCTGTCTGGGCCCATGCTGCAGAACAGCTGGGGCCACCGGGCGAGCATCACATCCTGCCACCGCAGGCGCCATGCCCTGAGTAAGCTGTGGTCTTTGGCCTACGGGTTGCTCTCCTCACACCTCACCCCGTGCTGAGGTCAGTGATGTTGCAGAGGGCAGCTCCAGTATGCTGTCATATCTGGCTGGGGATAGCTCTCCGTCTCCCTGCCCAGCATGGCTCCTGTAGGCCCTCAGCAAGTAATGTAACCTCTGATGGGGCTCTACCCTACCATACCCCTCTGCCCCTAGTCATTGACTGGACAGCAGGTAGCTAAGCTGCCCACCACGTGGGTACAGAGAACGAAGAGGTGACTTCAGGGAGCAGTGTGTTCCCATTCAGCTGTTGTACAGCACCCCATTACCTTCCCCGTGCAGGGTACATCTGGCTGGATCAACCACTTTATTGAGAATGGCCCCAAAAACTTCATAGCCGCAACACTGCCCTGCCCTCTCCTGGGGAGAGAACTGGATCCCATCGTCCACGCTGGGGTGAGTGTTGTAAGCAACGCTGTTCAGCTTTGCCAGCCGGCTCGCCACCACCCCTTTGGTGATGAGGATCTCCAGGTCCGAGCCACTCGTCAGCAAGCGCTCCGTGAACCCCACGCCTGTCCTCATGTCCAGCAGCAGCTGCTGCAGCTGGGCCTTCTGCAAGTGCAACAGGTTTTCCTTCTGCACCTTCAAGTCCTCCAGCTGCTTCAGCAGCCCGTCCCGGTGCACTTCAATTGCTTTCACATACCCACTGGCAAACAGACAGATCTCTGTGGCCACGGCTTCTGCGCGACTGCGGACAGCACTGCCCATGTCATCAATCTGGCCCAGGACATCCTCTAGGGTACCCATGTGCTGCTGGGTGCTTTTCAGCAGCTCCCGCAGGGCATCCCCATGCCTGTGGATGACATTGCCGGTGAAGTCATAGGGGTGTTGCCGGTGCCTGTCTACAACGCAATCCCGGCACACAGGCTGGTCACACTGCTCGCAGAACAGCCTTAGCTCCTCTGTGGGATGGGAAGGGCAGAAGAGAGGCTTCCCGGCCTGGCTGCAATCCTTGGTGTTCTCCAGCTCCATCATGGCATGAGAGGCCGTCTTCTTCTGTCTCCTAGAAGGGAGCAACCACATGTCACTTCATGCATGTTGGATATGAAATGCAAACACCCGAGACCCCTTGTGAATGCTAGTCTGTACAGACTGCAAGTCACAGTGTGTGTCGCTCCCTCCTGTCTCCACTGAAATGCACTCTGCATGAAGGAACTTGTGGTCTCCTGAGGACAAGGCTCCACACAAAAGAGGACAGCATCTGCAAGCAGCTCATTAGAGGCTACTCTCAGGCTCCCTGCATGCTGTCAGCACTATTTTCAGACACAAGAATTGTGTGCCCCACCATGGCCACACACAGACTGGGGAACAGGCTGTCAGGCTGCTACTGCCAGCAGCCCTTCATGGAGCCTGATGAAGTGGGATAGTTGCAATTACCCCCAGAGCCCACTGTGACAAAGGCAGCAGGAGGGCAGTGAGCCCTGCAAAGTGAGAGCTGGCAGGAGGTGTCTCAAAACAGTATTGTTCACCGACAGTCACTTCTGGAGAGAAATGGGAGGTGCCAGGCTCCTCAGCCATCAGCCCAATGATTTTCACCAGCTTTAAATTCGCGGAGGCAAATGAGCTCTAATATCCCTTAGGGGAAAATCTAGTTCAGGCCACTGCCAGAAGACAGTCTGTAGTAAAACATTTAATATTCTGAAAGTCAAACTCCATTTCCTTGTGACCGCCAGCTTAGGTCCTGCTCAGACGAGACCAAGGATGGCACACAAAGAACCTGTTAGGACCCAGCCATCCACCACGTCACAGGGCAGCACAAGAATATTTCCATTTTATGTTATTTTGGACACTTGGAGCTAGTTATTGAGCAGGATGTAAACGCCTTCTCTCCTTCCTTGTCTCCTGCACTAATGACTTTTGGCAGCTGCGATGGGAGCTCCAAGCCATAAGCAAAGAAATACTCCAAGGACCAAGCTCTGTAGAGTTGCTCTGACAACACAAAGCAACCTCATCACAGGGCAGGACATGGCCCTTACACTACTCCTTTTGCTTCCCACTAATCTCCCTTGGGTCCAGCACATTTTCAAAGCCTTCTGGCATTATTTGCATAACACCCTTCAAATTCACACTTCCCTGACTTCAACCTAAGACCTCTCTCACTTATTCCAAGGAGCACAACAGTGGCACTCAGATCCTTAGAAATCTTCCCTACACACCAGGAAATAATTTCAAAATGGTTTTCCTTGGCCCTTGTTCTGCTCTGCCATCAACTAAATCAGGTGCAAGTCTGCAGATACTAATGGGGTAAAAAAAATTGTATCAGTAAGTTAGGTAGGAAGCAGGTCATCGGGACAAATTTTCTACTGCTTTATACCTTCTGCAGTTGTTTCTGTCAGTGCAGAAGGCTGCTATTCAAGGTCTCAGTTTATCACTCTTCAGCAGCTTGCATGAGGTATGAGGCATTAGCTAATCAGAATGGTATGCTGAAAATTACAGCCCCGAGTGGAAAGGTAACTAAGAGTCTAAGCCATTTTACCACAGGCACCAGTATCTGCAGGGGGGCAGGGAAGCAAGGAACATGCCTCAGTTCTTTCTGGGGAAAGAATTTCTAATCAAGTGGAAAGGAGCAGCAAACGTGGAGGGAATAGGCTGAGCTGATTAACCCAGGCTAAGAGGCTTCCCTGACTAGTTCTACTGGGTGTTTTTCTGACCCTGCCTGTCACCTCCTTGCTTCAGAAGGCCATTCAGACTTCCTATCACTTTTCTTCCATGGTGCTGCCTGGCCTCTGCCCTGCTCACAGGCCACTGCAGCTGCCTCCTCTTCAACTCCTACCTCTGTTGCAGCCACCTCTTCTTCCTGCCTTACTGACATGACCCTCTCTGAGGTACACAGCTCTCTTCTGCTGTGACTTCTTCAGTTTTCCCGTATTCCAACGGAACTAAACCCTGCAACATCAAGCACACCGCGAAGCAATAGCGTTACTGCTGTAGGCTCCCAGCCTCACAGAAATGCTGAAAATGCACACAAGATACATGCACACAACAGTTACCAGGCAAGCACACAGGTTGATCATCAGGAGGTAGCAACCACAGTAGGCAGGCTAGTGTCAGGACTTCCACTTATCTGCTTTCACTTCACCTAAGGGTGCCTTTGCACATATACACAGTAAACGTTTCTGGAGACGGAGAGAGGCAGGCCAACAGCTTAACTTCCCCACTTACCCTTGGGAGATGTGCCTTCTCCAAAGTGGGACAGCACAACACGCGAGGCTCTTGTCCTGCTAGTACTCTGCCCACACCCACGCCTGTTGGAGCACTGTCAGTCTCCCCACCCAGCGATGCTAAACTGAGATGCAAACCAGCAAGCGGACACCGCCATGGGCAAAGGGCAGCCTGATTGTGGACTTAATGACCTCACCTGAACAGGGCTGACCAACCTACCGCTAGCAGCTTGCTGGTCCCCACCCGAGTACAGAGCATCCTCAGGGAGGATAAAAACCCACTAGGGATTGAAGAAAGTGGAAGACGTGGGTTTACTGCTTCGGCTAGCTCTGTGTGGGTCCCGGCCTGCTGCACCCACCCACACGCTGCCCTCCAGCAGCCCGAAAGGGGATGGCTGCCCCACGCACCCCGTAGCGAGGTGGCCCTGTCCGGGCCGGGCCTCGCTGCCCCCTCACCTGTGGGCCTGGCAGCAGAAGAGGCAGAGGTCGGCCCCGCAGGTCAGGCAGCGCCTCGCGGCCGCCCCGTCCGCGCAGAGGTCGCCCCCCGCCGC
>NW_008796114.1:457090-470126 GCF_000699145.1 Aptenodytes forsteri
TGCGGCTGGGGGACCCCCGCCGCCGCCTCCCCCGGGGCTCCTCCTCCGGGTCGGGACAGGGAAAGGCGGGCAGAGGGGGCCCAACCGCCCGCTTTGTCCTCGTCCTCCTCGCCGAGGCACTGAAGAGCCTCTCCGGGTGCTTGCCGCCTCTGACAGCTCCTGCCTTTTCCGAGCCGGTCATCTCGGAAACGGCCCCCTTCCTCACCCTGCCGTGGGTAGATTTTGTGTTTCCAGTTCTTCCAGCTCAAAACTTCACCACCTGACCCGAGCCTGCTCTGCAGGCGGCCTCTGACCGGCCTTTGCAGTTGGTCTTTGCAGACCCCTTGCTGGTCTGCCGGTTGCCTTCAGGCGTTCGTAGTTTTTCCTTCTGATCAGCAGTGAACTTGCTGAAGAGCCGAGGAACGGTATCAGTGAAACTTGAATAGAAATAGTGCAACACAGCCAGGCTTCCCAGTGACTGCCCACGGAGATTGGCTGATGACTGTATTGATTCACTTCGCCTGGGAATTATGAATATTGTAGGAGGCAGGCTTTGAAATCAGAATGTCATTGAAGTCCTACATGAAGCTTCTTGGACTTTGATGATATCTACATGATTGCTTTTACCAGTCTCATTTGTAAGCTCCTCAAAGAATGAAGTCAGTTTTTTTTTTTTTAAAGAAAGCTCTTTTCTATAAAACCATGTTGACTAATGCTAATGATACTCATAATGTGCTGCTTTCAGCCCTTAATGACTGAACTTTGTACCAACTTCTCCCTTAGTTTGCCTAGGACCACGGCTATCTTATCTGTCCTATCCTGCTGGCCCCTTTGAATACCAATGTGACATGAACACCGTTTGAGACTTCTGGATTTTAAGTTCCCTAAGTTGTATTAAAAATCAACAAGCAAGGGAGATCTCCTCCAGTCAGGTTTTTTTAGGACTGCTGAGTGCAAATTATCTAAACCTACTGATCTGTAAATACTTAACCTGTAACAGATGTTAACATCCCTCTGATGCATAATGGCTTGACAAAGACATCGTCTTCTTTGTGCAATACACTCAAACATTTCTGTGTCTTTTATGTCATAATATGAGATCAAGGTTTTAGATCACGATCAAGTGTTTACAACCTTGAAGCTGATCAAAAAAGAAAGATGTTCTAGCAGCCTCCTTCAGATAAACTATTAGCGAGTGAAGTGGTTGCTGCGGAGGTTAGAGAGGATAAAAGTGGCAGTAATTGTGAGACAAGATGACTTGATAACGATATTAGACATTGTGGCAGAGAGGAAAGGCTGGTTCTTTTAATCATGCTGGTGGAAGGAATAGCAAGTGACACTGTAAGTGTGGGTGTGGGAAGAAAATGGGAGAAGACTCATAACGTTGCCCTTGCGCAGAAAAGGTGACCTACCTAGAGAACATCTTCCATTGCTGCAGAGAGATGGTGAAATAAGCCATGGCTGGCAATTGCAGAGGAAATCTGAGATCCCACCCCAACTGATCTGATCATCTGCCCTGAGGCTGATCGGGTTGGAGTACAGGACAGATCACTGCTGAGTAATATATCCATGAGTCATCAGCACCCAGCAGTAGCAACCTCTGGATGACTAGAGGAAGTCGCAGTGAGATGGGCTGGAGAGAATGACCACGAGAGCCCGGTGAGATTCAGAGAAAGAAAAGAGAAGCAGAAATGCCAAAAAAAAAAAAAGCTAACCTGGTGGCCTGCGAAATGGGAGCTGCATTAATACAAACTCGTGCTTCGGTTTTGATTACGCTCCCCGTAATACTGCTTTCTTGGCTATTGCCAGTCAGTAGAAGAAGCCCCTATGCCACCAAGTCCTAAATTGTGGAAGGCAACTCAATGGACATGTACACTGGTGCCCTGTGAATATCTTCAAGAAACATATTGGGCTGCAAAGCGCTGCGAGAATTGGATTGGGAAGCCCTCTCCAGTCTTGAATTACTCAGAGTTTGCTTTGTAACTGGACAAAACGTAAGGATGAGAAAAAGAACATGTTAACACTGATGGGCAATGAAGGAGCATAGTTACAAAACTGAAACAATGAAAATGTGTCATTAAAGTTACACTAAGCAATAATGTTTTCCTTTTGTCGCATTTCACAAGAGTTGATGGATGGCTAATTATCCTCATTTGACCCAAGATTTACTTGAAATGGAGTCTTTTCAAACTCGTTTTCCTGCTCCTATTGTTAAAGATGTCTGTTGGAGCCTCTCAGAATACTTGCTCTGGGTGACCTGTTCTTTCCCTACCACTTTCCCTGCCAGCTCCTTCCTCTTTTTCCTGTTTATTTGCTTCTTGTTTCCTACCATTAAGCACTGGATCATCACGCAGAGACATGGAAGAGTTGATGGTTTCCTTCCCCCTTCCCTTCAAGGACTCTTGACTAATATTTCTATTGTATTTGCTAATTAGCCCATTCTGGGGAGAGCTTTATGCCACTTTCCTGTTTATATTTTTCTGAAGAAATACTGGTAAAACGTTTTATATCATGTACCAAAAAATCTTTAAAGCATAATTCCTTCCTAGACTCATCGTGAGTAGTGTGGGTATAAACCATTCATTACATTTGTAATGGGATGCCTCGTGCTTCCCTGTCCCTACCTGTTAATTTTAGGGAGCTGTTTCTGGATATCCTGCCATAAAAAATGAACTGAAAAGGTGGTGAAGCCAAAGGCATTAGTGAACAGGACAGCGAGGAGCAGACCTGCAATCCCTGGGCTTGCAGAGAAGTCCAAGATGACTGATGATAAAAAAGAAGCTCTGAAAGTTATTCAGAAAGAAATTATTAGAGATCTTGTTGACAGAAAACAGAGAACCCGTCAAAGTGCCACAGCCTGGGTTAACAGCAGCCAGAGGAAGGTGGAAAATGGCTTATTTGTGGAGTTTACAAAGAAAAGAGAAGTGAAACAGGCAGTTGACTGCTTTCCGGTTGACCAGCAAGTCCAGTTTTACTGTTGATTTGTCAGCCCTGGGAGCTACTGTGTTTCAGAGACTTCTCTGAACATGGCAGAGCCACCAGGCTGGTCTTCTGGGAGTACTTGACGCATCATTACTTGTTTCAGTCAAACTGGTTTGTGTTGTCTATTCTCCAGCCACCCAGGTAGCAGTTCTTCCCGTTTATATCAACCTCACCTGGAAAATCCAACAAAGGATTTACAAACCATCTCCCAACCTAGGTAGAATCTCTTCCTCATTCAACTAAAGATGCATTTAAAATTATGTGGCATTTGACTGGCGGGAGGAGCATTTCCATACTGTTCTTTTGGCTTCTGGTCCAAAAGCCTATTTTTATCAGTCTATTTACCAACACATAGAGGCTGGTGTCTTCCCCAGCCCTCACTTTCTGCACCTAGCCTGATGCCCAAGGGTTCTCAGAGTGTGAGCACCTACACTTACCTGACTTGAGGCCAGCCAGAGCTTGGGCATTTCCCACCTCCCAGGAGCCTGGGCTGCCCACGATGCTAGGGTCTATCCCAGAAGGATGCCATGCCCAACCCAGCTGCCTTCATTAGCTGCGTGGTGCG
The DNA here is from genome assembly GCF_000699145.1 of Aptenodytes forsteri. Classification (NCBI taxonomy): domain Eukaryota; kingdom Metazoa; phylum Chordata; class Aves; order Sphenisciformes; family Spheniscidae; genus Aptenodytes; species Aptenodytes forsteri. Next base: position 460,617 of record NW_008796114.1, read on the forward strand.
GTTGTGAGGATAGGTGGAACAGGAAGGTGGCAGGCTCAGACAGGATAGGCATAGTCATGCCTATGGGTGAAACCGCCTCTCTTTCCTTACGCCGGTGCTCATCCAAGCCTGCCCTCAGCACAAGGTGTGAGGCAACTTTGGATCTATAACAGGCTCACAGTTGGGTATAAAGGATAATGTAGATGTCATTAATGTGCTGTCTGCGAACGAGAGCCTCCCCTGGCTCCGGGTTTTGTATGTATAGTGTCTCAGACATGGTTTTTGTGTGTGCCTAGCTATAAAGAAAATGCCTTCAGTTGCATTCATGTGTCCCTATCTCAGCCTAAACTTCCGGGTTGAGTTTGTATCTCCTTTGACTCCTGCAGCAGTCTAGCTACTGGACAGTGCCCTATAACTTGTGGGGCCACACAACTGTTGCTTTTTCTTTCTTCCCTATCAGGTGGCAAAGGTCTCTCCCGTCAGAGATGAAGGAGTAGGACTGCTCTCCAACATGGCAAAATCAAGCTGCAATGAGCAAGTCTGCCTTCGGAAAAGGAGGCGCCAGTTGACCTTTGCCTGTGCTGGGCCTGGAGGGCACGTGAGCATGTTGCTGTAGGCCAAGGCTCACATGACAATTTCTGCAAGCTGACGGCATGGGGGAATGTGACAGCTGCTGCAGAAAGACAACACTGATCCCCTGCTGGGGGATACCGCTTGGGATGGAGAAGGAGGACTTCTGCCCTGGGATCTCTCACAGGCTGTCTGCAAGGCATTTCTGGGGGTATTCACTCTTCGGAGAAACACCTTCACTACCAAACATCTCCCTTCACACATATACTCATACACTCTCTCTCTTAAATTTGCTAGTAGCTTTTTCTCGTCAGGCTGGTGTTGAGCTTAAGGGACTAAACTAAACTGAAACTCAAGAGACCTCATTTAACATAAGCTCAAGTCTCTTCATTTTAATTCCAGCCTCTGAAGTACATTTCCATAAGCTGCTGTCACACATCAAACCCACGGTCCAGCAGAAGGAGAGGTGGAGGAAGAAGGCAGCAAAACAGCACACCTGGCAGACTAAGCCTGTGTTGCTCACCAGCTAATGGAAGAGGCACAAACACCACTCACAAGCACTTGGCTTGACCCTGAAATAGCAAATTGGAAGCGGATATGGTAGAGAGATCTGGTAACACATGAAACACAGAAAGAAAACAGCAAAAGAGATGGGTGGATCTCTCTTGTCCTCCAGATTTGCGACAGGAAACACAGAGTTCGAGGTGGTCAAGCAATATTCCTTTCAGCGGCTCTTTGAAGACAAAAGCAGCTGCAGCTAAAACACCCAGACAGAGTTCAAGGTGGTCAAGCAATATTCCTTTCAGCTGGCAGCGGCTCTTTGAAGACAAAAGCAGCTGCAGCTAAAACACCCAGCAGCACTGGCTTTGTGCAGACTTGCCTTTGCTGTGGCTTCTGACCGGACATTCTTGCTTTCCCCCCTCCCTGCAGCTTTCCAGCCACCTGCTGCCACTTTCAGCTTTCTGCTGCTATATATATTCTTTTTAATCTCTCCTGAATCCTGCCTACATTTTTTGAGGGGAAGATGAAACTGGATTTTTTTTCAAGCCAGGTTTTCTAAGGAAGCAAGTTTTATGTGATCTGTCAGGACAATAACCTTTTTTACCTCCCCGTATTTGAGACAGGGGAAGTGATCTGAAAGACTGTAAGTTTCTACACGCAAAAGAAGATTGATAAATAAGACACTTAATACACTGAGAAGACAATGAAGCCATTCTTCTTTCCCTTTGCTGCCAGGACCGTGAGAGACAGGAGGATATTACAGTAGGATATTACATGGGGATGCAGCTATTATGGTGGTGGCGGGGGGCAACTAGAAAAATGGGGCAGCACTCCAGAGAAAAACAGGCTGAATTAGTTCTGCTGCTCACAGAGCAGCTACAAATCCTATGATTGAGGCACGTGTGTGTGGGGAGAACAGATCCTGCAGCAGAGAGTGTCTGTGGGGCGAGCGTGTAATATCAGAATGTGGTGGGTCGCTGGTGGGGTCACTGAGACAGCATCCCAGCACCAGTACGGCATCCCCACCTGCAGCATCCTTTTGCCTGCCCCATGGCCCCCCAGGCTAAGCACAGCCTCTGTGTGTGCACAGGAGGAAGGGTGTCAGAACAGGACTTTCCCTGCAGCACTAGAAACAAAAACCTGGCCTTGCTGCGGGGCAGTGAGAGCAGGGAACTCACTTAGATGAGGTTTGTGGTCAGTATGAGACCTGACAAAGCAATATTTTTATGCATGCGTGTATATATATGTGTGTGTGTGTGTACATATATTAAAAAAAAAAAAATCTGACTGCCTGAAGGAAACTGCAACAGGTTTGCAGGAGAACTAGTTCCCTGCAGGAACAGATGTCAATCTAATGAGAGTCATTTTGTTTCAGACAGGTACAGGCCAGCTGCAGCTGTGCGTAGCAGGCCAGCCTGCTTATTACATTTGTTCCCAGGCAGGAAAGCTTGAGCTGGCGAGCATGCGTCTGCTTTCAGCGTAGCTCCCCTGCTTCCTTATTTGCTTGACTTGCCCCAGGCTTCTCTTCCCTCATTCACCCAGCTCCTTTCCTGTGCCTAATGCACTGCACCCAGTCCTGTTCACTTTGTTGGCCAGAAAGCAGAACTGCATAGGGCAGGGGCAACCCAAACTCTATTTTCCTCACTCTGTTGCTATTGAGACCTTCTGCTGAAAAAAAAAAAAAAAAAAGACAGCGGAAGAAAGATGAGTATTAAGGTTTTCACTCAGGTGTCCCAGCAAGAATTTCGGCTGCTTTGGATCACCTCTCTACTCCAAGATGGCTCTTCCTAAGCACCTCACTCCCTATTCCTGCCTCAGAAACTCACTCAGGTGCTGTACAGGGGAGTACAGAGGAGGCACAGATGGGTACTCGCAGAGACAAGGGTCTTTTTGCCTTTTTTTAAGCTTCTGCTGAAACTATGCCTGGCAAGCTCACCGTGCTGAAAAGAGGCACTCGCCCTTTTCCTCTTTGGTGCTGTCTCAGTTGCACCACCCAGCAGTTCTCAAGAAGACGGGGCTAGACAGGAGCTTGTGACTAGTTGTTATTAATGGTGAAGTAACTGGGGCAGGGGAGCAGGCGCAAGCCCTAGCCCTGGCAGCTCTTCAGTTCAGCTTCACCCCACCCAGAGCTGGAGGTCCCATTCTCTGCAGCAAATGGAGGCTACGGAGAGTTAGAAGTTCCTTGGCTGTAATCTGGAGCCAAGCACTCGTTCTGCGCGCTGCCTTTTCCTGCCTGCCCCACGCCTTCTTACTCCTCGCCCAGAGAACTGGTGGGTTTGAAGTGAAAGGTGAGAATCACCTGTTTTTTCTGTGCTCAGAAGAAACACTCCTGAGGCAATGCACTTACTTAGATGTCTAAGAACTGAAATACAAGGAATAGATGTATTAATACTTCTATCTGTCCATTATTAGCACGGGAAAAGAGATTCTCTTCAGAGAATTTTGGGTTCCTCTTCCATGTTATGCGAAGCCCCCCGTCCCATTAGTACCCCTGTATTCAAGGGCCAAAGAAGGGATGACAAAAGAACAGGAGGCTTGTGAATCCTGCCATGGGACAGGACCACGTACAAGGCAGCTGTCAGGATGGGGTGTGCTCACCTGAACAGCAGAAATGTAAATATCTTGAGGATTTCCTTGATAAAAACTCATGCTTCTAAAGAGCAGAGGTGACCCAGGACTCCTCAGTCTTGCATCCACTCAGGGGCACATCTTTCACAGTCCTGGGGCACCATATCTCTGAGACCAGCCCACGGGTGAGGCAGTGTTGTGCTGGGACTAGAAAATGTGGAATTTTCCACAGCTTGCTCTGTGCCTCAGCTTCCCCAGCTAAAAAATTGGGTAAGAATGCTTTTGTGGAGATCTCAAGTTCTTTAGATAACAAACGCTATGTAAAAAGCTAAACATGCATCACGCAAAGGCACATCTTTAGTATGTGAAAAATGATTCCCATGCCTCTTCCCACTCATACTATTCTGGCACACAACTACAATTCCAAAACAGCAAAGCCTGGGACTGTGGCAGCTGCGTGCCTCCCAGCCAACCTGCGCATCCTTGTTTTCTATAAGGTGCCGGTTCGGGTCTTTGTTTTTTCCACTCTGTATCCAGATTTGTTCTGTTTATCTCATTCCACATTTAGGGTTTTGCAGACCCAGAAAGGTTCTGTGGAATGGGCAGCCACACTTGTGCCTGCACTTTCATCTTGCGTAAAGAGAACAGGCATTCATAGAGCTGTACGTGCTGCCCCAGACACCCCTTGGTCTACCCTAAGAATTAGACTAGTGAAGTATCACAGCAAAATGCAATACAATGCCTTAGGGAAGCAAGCTAGGCGCCATGCACAGAACAGCAGAGATTTTCCAGCTTCGAGGCACTTCCCAGAGCTCTGCTCAGCAGAAGCAATGCTGCTGGTTGCAGTGGAAGCAGAGCACAGCCCCAGCAAATCAAAGAGGTAGGAAGTAAGTGGTGAGGGAAGCAGTGCAAGGTTGTTTCTGGATCTCAGCAAGAAAGGCCCAACAACAAATGGCTTAATAAAATAACTTTCAATAAGACAGAATAATCTTGTGTCCCTCCAGATGCTGGGAACCCCATGTTCATGCATCATCAGATAGACCCTGGATGGATTTCTCCCACAGCACACTGCACAGGTCCCATCCATGGAGAGAAGCTCCTTTTTGGTCATTGAAGCTATTAGAATTTTTTTCTTTTAAGAGAACCATATATTAATCATTTCTACAGTAGAGAAGTTCATGTAGGAACTTCCTGCTGCACTGTTAGATAAAGGCAAGGCCACGCAGGTGGTGCAGTCACCAAGCGGGAGCTGCCCACAGGTTCCTGTGTTGCAGGGAGCTGGGTGTGTTTATCCTGCAGCCATGGGCTATGTGCCGCACAGCACAGCCTGAAGGCCACGCCGTATGTGCAGCCCAGTGCAGCGCAGGCTTGCCCCTACCCAGGTTAACCATTACACGGACACATTATGACAAATATTTTTCCATCCAGTAGATCCGGTTTTTAAACTTCATCTATCCCTCTGTCCGTGTCCCTAGAGGCATAGCTTTATCTCTGTGGCAGGCTAAAAGTGCAAGCCTGAACGCTTGAACAGGAAATCTTGTTTGTAGAACATTGGGTTCAATAAGGTTTGTGCAGGGACTAGGTTTAGAGAGACACAGGAGTTGTGCTGCTGCATGGAATTCCTCATCTAGCCTTGACAGTTTACAGTATTTCCATTCAAAGGCACAAAATAAGTTGTGCCTGCAGAAACGTGTGGATAAACCTCTGAAAAAGCAGCTTGTTAGTCCTCAGTATGATCACATGCAGGTATTACAATGGAATAGTTGTATCTTATAGTATAGACACTGCAAAGCAACATATGTATGTCACAGCTGGTCTGACTATCCAGACACCGTATTTCAGCTCTCAGGAGGAGCGTCTCTAAAACTGTGTGCCTGAAGTTTCCCTTATTACATAAAACTCCTTGTTTTCTTAAGAACACTCTTGTGTTCTTAAGATAAACAAGTTGCAGATAAAAACATCCCAAACTTTGGCAAAAGCAAGGCACTCAGATACCATTGGAGTTTAATTAGCCTCAGGCATTTAAATTTATTGCACTACACAAAAATTTAAGCCTTAGCTTTTTTCCAATTCTTTTTCTAAGATAAATAAAGCAGCAAATTTTTATTAATGCATTAAGCCAATCAAGCATCTCACAGTAGTAAAATATTCCAATATTCTGGACGTATAGAGCTCTGCACCTTCCTCTCCCTTTTGGTCTAAGTGTGGCTCTAAAAGCATCCTTAAATTAGACCTTATTTTGTCATAGTAGCCTTCCCCTCTCTGTGTGGTAATCACAGAGGTTCTTCAGGCTGTGAGAGAGACCTCCTTCTTTCCATGTCAGCAACAGTCCCTGTCACCTCAGAGCTGTAGGGCTACATCATCATCATGAGGGGTGGTCAACTTAACACCCACCTAGACAACGTGAATCAACAGTGCCAGATTGCCGCCTTAGTGGAGTTGGCGATTCTGAATAGCTAAAGGTTTCGGAAGGAAATACTCTAATTTGGACTTTTCTGTTTGAAAAGTGCTTATGGACTTCGTATGTCCTCCTAAAGCCTAATGTAAAACAAAAATTAAAATGTCAGACCTACAGAATTTTCAGTTTCCCCCTAGAAACTGGAACAAGTGGGTGTAAGCTTAAAACCAGAAAGTAAGATCTGTTTCTGGGCTTCATCTCTCAGCTATTTATTGACTATTTAATATTTCAAAAACAAAATAAAACCCAAACAAGGCAATACATAGCACAGAGCCTCCTTTCATGTAACTGCAGAAGAATTAATGACTATGAAAGACAAAGCAATCAAAAATCCAAGAAAAACTCCTAGAGTTTTCCCATTTCCAAAAATAAAATGGAACTGCTATCTGCAATGAAGTTTTTAATTTAGAATTTTGTAATCAGCATATGTATAGGAAACTTTCCCATGCTGTCCAAGGGAAACATTTTCAAAGGGAAACCAATTCCTATGTGGTACACCTGATAAAAGAGGAGGACGAGAGAAAACAAAGGCTGCAGCTCTTCTCTGTACCTGCTCTTTACTATTGTGCTTACCAAATGTCCTTCTGCTGACATTTAAGACAAAAAGGAAGAACTTGAAAGGCCTGGGAAAAAGGAAGCAAGGCAGTAAAATGTTTATCATGCGAAATCAGAAGGTCATTGGCAATAAAACACACTGCACTGACAGAGCACTGGGACTAGATGATACCAGCCTTTCTATGATTTAACACAATTGAAAAATGAAGATCAAATGAAGCCCTAAAACTTTCTCCTGCATCTGATACAAAAAATCAGATGTGCTACTGTTGGCGACAGCTGCAGTTTGTTGCTTGGTCTAGAACAGGCAAAAAAAACCCCAAGCAGTAACACAGTTTCTCAGCAACTGCCTTCAGCTTTATGCTAGCCTACGGAGTTCCAGCAAACACACTTCCACTACACCTCAGCTGCAGCTTGTTTTTAGCTATGAAACCCGTGTGACCCCAGACCGAGCTGTAGAAGGCTGCCTACCCTCAGTCACAGGACGTGGAGGAATTGGTGGGAGGGTGACTGGAGACACCCAGTAACATGTTCCTGCCTTCTGAGATGATGTTGTGGTTTAACCTCAGTCGGCAACTGAGCACCACAATAATAATAATAATACACAAAGCAAGTGATGCACAGTGCAACTGCTCACCACCCGCTGACCGATGCCCAGCCAGTCCCCGAGCAGCGGCCCCCCCGGCCAGCTTTCCCCAGTTTATGTACTGAGCATGACGTCATATGGTATGGAATGTCCCTTGGGCCAGTTTGGCTGTGCCCCCTCCCAGCTTCTTGTGCACCTGCAGCCTCCTTAGTCGGTAGAGCATGGGAAGCTGAAAAGTCCTTGACTAGTGTAAGCACTACCTAGCAACAACTAAAACATCGGTGTGTTATCAACATTGTTCTGGTCCTAAATCCAAAACACAGCACTGTGCCAGTGACTAAGAAGGAAATTAACTCTATTCCTGGCGAAACCAGGACGGATGAGCACAGAGCACTTAGCCCGTGTTGAAAGTGAGCTCTGGCACCAGACCAGCCACATCAGTGCAAGGTGGCACCCGAGGTAGTTAGCTGTGCTGAGAGAAAAAGAGTTACTAGTTTGAATGCGCTGCTCTGCTAACGCAGCTATGCAGCTTTTGGGAGCCAGGCTGGAGCTCTGCATGGTCCTACTGCTTCAGATGGCCACCAGCTGGGTGCTCTGCACCACAGATGCTGTTTCATGGGGCAACAGCTTTATGGAGTCACTAATCCTGACTCTGAAGCTGGACCTGCAGTCCTTCTGAACCCGAGTTCTACTGATCTTGTTGTAAATAGTTGTAAGAAAAAGGGCTGGATTAATCAAGCATGCGTCAAGCATACGAGGCCAAAGCTAACGAGCACATCATGACATAGATAAGTACTAGCAGAAACCAGACAAGGACAACCAAAACTGTGGCAAACGGCAGTGATGAGCCAATTTGTGACCATATAAGGAGAAGGGCCCAAAGGTTCAAGAAAAGTTCACCTCCTGCAGAGATCATGAGAGACCATGAGAGACCACCAGAGACCACTTAAGACACCCGTAGATGCTCCTAAGGACTCAAAACGCATGTGTGAAAGACTATGCAGATATTATAATTAGTTCTGAGAAATAGAATGAATATGTATGATAATTTCTTGGAATAATAATGAATATGTATATCGAAGAGCCATATAAGGGACGGTTGATACAACATACGGTGTGCATGCTAGGTGGAGAGATCCCCCATGCACCCGGCCGAATGAAGTAATGCCTGCTTTTTAATACACCCCCAGTGTTAAAGTTTTATTCCCGATTTTCGGTGACTATCTGGCGACCCAGATGGGACTCTGCATCTGATGCTCGATGGATTCTCAGGATCGAGAGGACTCCGGCGCCACTGAAGTCTTTTTTTCAGGGAGATCGTCCAGTCCCCTGATCCGGTGAGTTCAATGCAAGATCCCCTGGGATTATAAGGCATTACTTATAAGGGAACCAGTCCGTAAGTCGGGGAAGAAAATTCCTGCCAGACTGAGTTACAGGGATTAAAAGGGAAAACTAGTTAAAGGGAAGGCTTGTTTGCATGTTATTACAGGAACACCCGGAGTGCCAGCCGTGGAAAGGTGTATGAGTGTTGTGAGTGTAGCCGCAGAAAGGTGTGTGAGTGTGTGAATGTGTCTGATATTGCTAATTGTCAGTAATTGTTGTCTGTAATTGTTGTATCATGGGTTCTGGACAATCCTTAGAAGGAGGAATTTTGAAAAAGTCACCTCTGGGATGTTTATTAAAGCACTGGAAGGATGTTGGGAATGACCCCCTCACAAGGAAGCAATTGATTGAATATTGTAATCATTGGTGGCCACTGTATATTTTGGAAGACCAAGAAAAATGGCCAAAGAATGGGACTTTGAAGTATAATACTATATTACAATTAATGTTGTTTTGCTGTCGTGAAGGGAAATGGAATGAAGTGCCTTATGTTGATTTGTTCTTTACATTGTGAAATCGACCGGAATGGCAGAAAGATTGTTGGTTAGTGCCAAACGACCCTATGGTTCTGGCCTTAGAGAAGGATCAGGGAAAGAAACCAAGGAGATGTTGTTCTGCTTGTAGTGTTGGAAAGTGTTGTGTTAAGTATGGAAAATCGGAGGAAGAGGATGTAGATTTACTAGTGGCCCCAGGGCAAAGGAGGTGGGAGTTGCAAAGGCAGGAGACATCAGGGAGAAGGCAGGGAGATGAGTTGAGGACAGATGAAGGAGGGGATTTTAGCCTCATAGCCGGGAGAACTAGGAGGGGAATGGAACATCGTGATGCAGAAAGGGGGGAGGCACTTCAAGCACCTCTCTGGCAAGCGGTTGGGAATAACGGGCCAGTTACTGTTAAAGTTCCGTTTTCAGTA
>NW_008796114.1:470672-473019 GCF_000699145.1 Aptenodytes forsteri
GGTGTTGGATACTTTGTTAACTCTAGATGAGCAAACTAATGTATTAGCTAAAGCTAAAGAAGAGGCAGAAAGAATACATGCTCAGAGTGCCCAACCAGGAACTGTGAATGACCATTTTCCACCTGCGGATCCCTGATGGGATCCTAACAACCCAGCTTAACGCGAATTATTGACCAGATACCAGAGATTGATAGTGTTTGGTATAAAACATGCTATTCCAAAAGCTATTAATCTGTCCAAATTGTACCAGGTGATACAAGGGAGGGAAGAATCTCCCTCTGACTTTCACGAACGATTAATGTCTGCAGCTCAGAAGTACACAAACTTAGATCCTGAAAAGGAAGGGGATGCTTTGCAATTGGTAACTTTGTTTGTAGGACAGTCTGCACCAGATATCAGGAAGAAGCTTCAGAAATTACAAGGAGAAGATTCCAGGAATCTTAACAAATTATTAGAAGCTGCTTGGAAGGTGTATAACAGCAGGGAGGTCATTGGGAGGAATCAGGAAAGGAAGTTGATTGCTGCACTAACAGAACAAGGATTGCGAGGAGTGAGGTATCGGGGGGGCGATAGAGGAAACAGATTCCAGCACCGACCTCTGGACAAGGATCAATGTGCTATTTGTAGGGAAAAAGGGACATTGGAAATGAGAGTGTCCGTGAGGGAGAAGAGTTAACAGGATTACCCCTGATCAGGCTGTAAAACTGTTGACTCTAGATGAGGCATGGAGAGGACCGGGGGAGTCATCCCCAGCTGAGCCCCTGGTTACCCTGGCGCTGGGGAATGAGAGGACAGATTTTTTCATAGACACAGGAGCAGCATATTCTGTTTTAAATACTTGTAAAGGGAGTTTTAGTCAAGATACTGTAAATGTAGTTGGTGCCACTGGGAAAGGGGAAAACCGGCCGTTTTTCCAGCCATTACAATTTAAAATAGGTAGGCGATGGTTGACACATCAATTCTTATACGTGCCTGAATGCCCAATGCCGTTGTTAGACAAGGATATCCTGAGTAAACTGAATGCACAAATAACTTTTGAAAATGGGCGAGTACAAATCCATATTCCAGAAAGTAAGGCCCTGGAAGCCCAGGTTCTTATGTTACAGCAACCCAAGGCGGAAGAAGGGATTCTGGAAGCGGTAGAGAATGCCGTTACTCCGCTGGTTTGGGCCACCGAAATCCCAGGGAAATCATGAGCAGCAGAACCAGTAAGAATACAACTAAAAAACCCAAGGCGGAAGAAGGGATTCTGGAAGAGGTAGAGAATGCCATTACTCCGCTGGTTTGGGCCACCGAAATCCCAGGGAAATCATGAGCAGCAGAACCAGTAAGAATACAACTAAAACCTAACGCCAGACCGGTAAGACAAAAACAATATCCTTTAAAATTAGAAGTAAGAAGGGGATTGGAAAAATTGATTAATAACTTTATACAGTATGGATTGCTAGTAGAATGTCAATCAGCCTATAATACCCCTATTTTGCCAGTAAAGAAACCTCATTCAGACGAATATAGGCTAGTACAAGATCTTAGGGCTATCCATCAGATAGTGCAGGATATACACCCTGTCGTAGCCAATCCATATACTCTATTGAATACGATCAAGGAGAATGATAAGTGGTTCACAGTCTTAGATTTAAAGGATGCTTTCTTCTGCATACCTCTAGAGGCGGGAAGTCAAGTGTTGTTCGCATTTGAATGGGAAAGTCCGAGTACAGGCCGAAAAACACAACTTACCTGGACTGTGTTGCCCCAAGGTTTTAAAAACGGTCCCACACTGTTCAGAAATCAATTAGCGAAAGAATTAGAAGTGTGGAAGAAGGAAAATGAGGATCTAACTCTCCTCTCTTATGTGGATGATATTTTGGTTGCCGCATCCACACGGGAGGAATGCATTCGTTCGACTATCAGTTTATTAAATTTCCTAGGGCAAGCTGGCTACCAGGTATCAAGGTAGAAGGCACAAATAGCGAAAGCTCAAGTCTTATACTTAGGATTTACCATATCGCAAGGAAAATGGAGCTTGGGAACAGAAAGAAAAGAAGCAATCTGTCAGACACCAGAGCCAAGATCTGTGCGAGAACTGCGTGCCTTCCTAGGAATGGCTGGATGGTGTCAGCTGTGGATCCCTAATTATGGGTTGCTTGTGAGGCCCCTATATGAAACTTTGAATGAATCTAAGGAAGTATTTTACTGGACTCCTGAATGTAGAACAGCCTTCCAGTCTCTTAAGAAGGCTTTGATGGCAGCCCCTGCTTTAGGTTTACCAGACCTGACTAAACCTTTTGAACTTTTTGTACATGAACACCTTCACTTCGCATTGGGAGTATTAACTCAAAGATTAGGC
>NW_008796114.1:473579-477327 GCF_000699145.1 Aptenodytes forsteri
GTCCTCTACCTGCTCAAAAGGCAGAATTGGTGGCACTCCAAAAACCTTAGAACTATCTAAGGATAAAAGAGTCAACATATGGACTGATTCCAAGTATGCGCTTGGGGTAGTACACGCCCATGGAGCTATATGGAAAGAGAGAGGACTGCTATCTGCACAGGGATCTCCTATCAAGTATGGGGATATAATTAAACAACTGTTGGACAGTGTTCAGCTACCGATAGAAGTAGCCGTAATGCATTATAAAGCCCATCAGTCTGGACAAACATCAACTAATATAGGGAATCAATTAGCCGATAAAATAACAAAAGAGATAGCAGAGGAAAGCATCCTGATTGTTGCTCCATCAAGGTATGTGAACCTCCCAAATGTAACCCCGGAATGTCAGAGCCAAGATAACCAATTGGCTGAACTATTAAAAGCCCACCTAAACCCTGAAAGGTGATGGATAACAGCAGATAGACAAGTGATAGTACCTCAGGCAATAATCACAGAATCACAGAATCACAGAATCACTGAGGTTGGAAAAGACCTCCAAGATCATCGAGTCCAACCGTCGACCCAACACCACCACCCACTAAACCATGTCCCTAAGTGCCTCATCTGCTCGTCTTTTAAATACCTCCAGGGATGGGGACTCCACCACTTCCCGGGGCAGCCTGTTCCAATGTTTAACCACTCTTTCAGTAAGGAAATTTTTCCTCACGTTCAATCTAAACCTCCCCTGGCGCAACTTGAGGCCATTTCCTCTCATCCTATCGCTAGTTACTTATGAGACAGTTGGCAGAAGACAAACCATAAAGCAACACATTGGGGTGCAAAAGCTATTGTAAATGCCTTAAAAGATCAAGTACTTAGCATAAGGATGACAGAAATTGTTAAAAGTATAGTGGGTAAGTGTGAAATCTGCTTACAAAATAATCCACATTCCTATAAAACACCCCCTTAGGACTTATAAAAAAAGGAAACGGTTCTGGAGACTACTGGCAGATAGATTTTGCTGAGTTACCTCGACAAGAAGGATACTGGTATTAGCTGGTTCTAATTGATACATTTTCTAGATGACCTGACGCCTTTCCCTGTTGCACCAACAAAGCTAGGGAAGTTACTAAGGTATTATTAAAATAAATAATACCCCAATTTGGGGTTCCCTTTGGAATGTCATCAGATAGAGGACCACATTTCACAGCAGAAGTTGTACACAACTTGTCTAAAATATTAGGGATCAGGTGGGATTTACACACCCCATGGAGGCCACAATCCAGTGGGAAAGTTGAAAGAATGAATCAGAGTCTGAAAGGACAAATGAGCAAAATTTGTCAGGAAACATCACTTAAATGGCCACAGGCTCTTCCCCTGGCTTTATTGAGAGTCAGAACTCAGCCAAATTCCAAGGAAAAGGTGAGCCCGTACGAGATCCTCTATGGGAGACCTTATCAAGTTACCATCATTCCTGGGGAAAGCCAAGTAAAAGGAAATCATGATTTAAAGGAGTATGTAATATCTCTGGGAAGGATATCATCTTTACATCAATTTATTGTTTTAGCTTCTCCAATAACTTTGGACGTCCAGGTACATCCCTATCATCCAGGAGAGTGGGTATATGTCCAGACGTGGGGAGATGAACCACTCAAAGAGAAATGGAAAGGACCTTTGCAAGTTCTTCTGACTACCCATACAGCGGTAAAGGTAGACCAAATAAATTCATGGGTACATTTCACTTGGATAAAACCAGCTCCAGAACCGAACGAACCTCAGTGGAAAATAAAATCGGCAGAAGGTCTGTGGGTAAAACTGACAAAGAGACAATGATGCTGTTTGTGTTGTACATTCTAGAGTTGGGTGTATTAAAAGGGGCCGCTGTTATTGTTGGGGTTGGATATGAAAATACCTATGAGAATTTAAAGATAAGCTTTGCAAAGGCGGTGAATATGACTGATTGTTGGGTATGTTCACAAGTAATGACAAAAGGGACAGGATTTCCTCTTTGCAAATTCTTCTGACTACCCATACAGCGGTAAAGGTAGACCAAATAAATTCATGGGTACATTTCACTTGGATAAAACCAGCTCCAGAACCGAACGAACCTCAGTGGAAAATAAAATCGGCAGAAGGTCTGTGGGTAAAACTGACAAAGAGACAATGATGCTGTTTGTGTTGTACATTCTAGAGTTGGGTGTATTAAAAGGGGCCGCTGTTATTGTTGGGGTTGGATATGAAAATACCTATGAGAATTTAAAGATAAGCTTTGCAAAGGCGGTGAATATGACTGATTGTTGGATATGTTCACAAGTAATGACAGGAGGGACAGGATTTCCTTGGAAAGTCATCCCCTTAAGTTGGCCTGAAATGTGTTCCTTTTGTTGGTTAACAAAACAGAACATAACTGCATCTGATGTAGTGTATCAAAACCGTACCCTGATGGTAAATCAAAGTATGATCAACTTTGGCAATCAGCCAAGTTATTTTCCCACTGAAAAACCTCAGCCCATATTAGTACGAAACCATAGAGAGCAAGGGTTTGAGTGCTTCAGTATAAACAAAAATAATTCCTGGCAACAACCAGGGAAAGCTGGAAACAGTACTTGTCAATATTATTTAACACCTACCCAAAATGCCACCATACAGTTCCTCCATCCGAACGGCACATCCGACCAGTTTGTTGATTATATCCTTCCGTCTATGAGTGAACTGCGGAGCAAAGGGAAGGCAGCTTTGATTGCCAATTCCGGAACCTATTGGATATGTGGAGACAGCGCATACAAATGGCTTCCTTCCGGATGGTACGGTTCCTGTTATATGGGAACATTGGCCCCACCCTTTACAGTTACAAAAACTTTACCTGAAGGATGCCCTAGACACAGAAGGATGATAGACACTAGCGATTGACCGATAATTAGTGAGGGGAATAGGTTCTTGTATGTAATGTGCCCCATGTGTGCAGCTGGAAAGTATGGAACATATATAAGTAAGTTGAGCGCTTTAGCTGAACGATTGGCTAATGACGCTGTTGAAGTATTAAATAGCACTTCATTCGAACTACTGCAAGTCAGGATGAAGACTTTACAAAACAGAATGGCTTTAGATTATATATTAGCTAGTCAAGGAGGTACTTGTGCTGTCATAGGGAAAGAGTGCTGCAGTTATATAGAGGATGATTTTAAGATTCAACACTCCAGAGTATCATCAATTGAGAGGGTTGTGCAAGAATGGAAAAAGACAAGAGAAAAATCCTGGTGGAACTGGGATTGGCTCGCTTCCTGGTTACCTAACCTACGGTGGCTTAGGAAAATAGTTTCAGTTATAGTGGGAATAGTAGTAATGTGTATATTGAGTTGTGTTATGATACAGTGTGTCCCTTTATTCACTCTATATTGTAAAGTCTTATGTAGAACTCCAAAACAGAACATGTATTACTACAAACATGAATTATGAGACTCCCAAGAAAAGAATCTTGGAAGTATCAAAGGGGGGAATTGTTGTAAATAGTTGTAAGATAAAATGTTGGATTAATCAAGCATGTGTCAAACATACAAGGCCAAAGCTAACGAGTACATCACATACAAGGCCACAGTTAACGAGCACATCATGAAAGACAGGTAAGTACTAGCAGAAACCGGACAAGGACAACCAAAACTGTGGCAAACAGCAGTGATGAGCCAATTTGTGACCATATAAGGAGAAGGGCCCAAAGGTTCAAGAAAAGTTCACCTCCTGCAGAGATCACGAGAGACCACCAGAGACCACC
>NW_008796114.1:477413-489333 GCF_000699145.1 Aptenodytes forsteri
AAGCCCACCTAAGACACCTGTAGATGCTCCTAAGGACTCAAAACGCATGCATGAAAGACTATGCAGATATTATAATTAGTTCTGAGAAATAGAATGAATAATAATGAATATGTATATCGAAGAGCCATATAAGGGACGGTTGATACAACATACGGTGTGCATGCTAGGTGGAGAGATCCCCCATGCACCCGGCCGAATGAAGTAATGCCTGCTTTTTAATACACCCAGTGTTAAGGAGTTTTATTCCCGATTTTCAGTGACAATCTCAAGGAGTCTCTGATTTCACTAACAACGCAAAGGAAAACCAGCAGTATTTCTCATCTCACTGGGTGTTTTTAGACAGGAATACAGCTAGATGACTCAACTTACAAACAATTAGTTATTTGATCAAGCAGCTTGCATGTCAAGGAAACCAGATGACGACTCAAAAGATTACTTCCAATCCCATATTCCAAAAGGAAATCTCAGACTTTACAAAGCATTTGTAGCAACCATTCGCTTGGAGGAAGTCAGAAGCAACTGTCCTAATGTGTGGGCACTATGGTAACGTAGTTCACCCCAACCTTGGCATTCCTGCCTCTGTATGAGTTGGGGGATTTCTTCCAAGCAATTTTAACTGTTACTTCACAAAATACAGGACTCTGGGCCACCTTCACTTCCCAAAGTTAACACTGGAAAAATAAATTGCAGAAGTGTCAATCAATATTTGAACAGGTCCTCTTCTGAATCCCACATTTTTTAGATTTTCAAAAAAAAAAAAAAAAAAAAAAAAAAAAAAAAAAAAAAAAAAAAAAAAAAAAAGAGAGAGAAGTATCTTTTCTTCGTTCTCCTAAAACTGAACTGATTGAAAGGATATGGGCTGGCCCCTTTTAATGCCCCACCCATCAATATCTTTAGGGTCAAATTTAACAGTCAAAAAAAAGAAAAACAACTTCACTCAAAATCCGGTTTTGAGACTTGCAGATATTTTCTTCCCCAGACTTGCAGATTTTTTTTCATTTTTTTAATCTCCATTACAAAGGTTTTTGCCCAGGTTTACTACAATGTAAGGAACAGATATATAAGCATTTCCTCACAGTCCTAGATTTTATTGTTAATCATTAATAATAAAATGATGGCTACTTTAAAAAGTCAAATAAAACCAATAAAAAACATGGTCATTAGAGTATTATATACACACATAACAAAACAGCTTAATACAATTATATCACAGTTTTCTATTGTATCAAAGAGAGCAAAGAGATTCTGATTTCAACTTCAAATAGTCACTTTATATTTACTGTAAAAAAATTAAATGAAATTTTTAAAAAGCAATTCTCAAGTCCAAATGTAATCCCTGATATGTTAACTGCACAGAAAACACAACTTTTGGGAGCAACTGTAAGCCACAGAAGGAACAAATTATTTCTGATGCAAATTCTTATCCAGCAGGAATAGACTGGCTTCCTAATCTCCAGGCTGCTTTTGAACATAGGTACATTCCCTCATCTCAGTTTTTTCTTGAATTTTTCATTCCCATATCTTGTGTAAATACATGCTCCAGAAAGTTTCACATGCATTTTCTATAACCTCCCGTCTTCAGCATATCTAACGCAGATATCAGATGCTCATTTGTATTGCTACAGCAGCCTCAGTCTACAATCTTGTGAAATATTTATTCA
The DNA here is from genome assembly GCF_000699145.1 of Aptenodytes forsteri. Classification (NCBI taxonomy): domain Eukaryota; kingdom Metazoa; phylum Chordata; class Aves; order Sphenisciformes; family Spheniscidae; genus Aptenodytes; species Aptenodytes forsteri. Next base: position 479,075 of record NW_008796114.1, read on the forward strand.
GTGAAACAGGGTGACGTCACAGCAGCATGTCCGGTTCAGAAACTCATTCCCGGGACTTCCTATAGTGCTCCGCATGGCACAAATACAGTAAGCATATGGACCTTTTTATACTAGTGGCACTGACGTGAAAGCACTTCAGAGTTAAACTGTACATCTGGAGAGGGGGACTACTGTGATCTAATTGTCATTCATAAAAAAAAGAATTAAAAAAAAATACAGGACTTGAGCGCAGATTCCTTTACATAATGTGCATTGACAATGCAAACCAGCCTTCTTCTTTCTGCTTTTCCACCTGCAAAAGGAGAAACCAGTTGAAATTCATACATCATAAATTTCCCACAGACTTGCTAGTTAGTGCTGGCCTGTGTAGGATTGCTACATGTCAGTTCACTGATACGTAGCAATTGTCTCTCATAGGCACCACGGAGGTAGTCACACCACCTGCTTTAGACACCTAGTTTAAGCCACATCTACCTTAAGTATTCCGAATTTCCCCTCTGGGGATGTATACTTTGCTGTCAGGATAGGGAGTCTTGGACCCTAACTTTGTTTCTCTTTATTAATTTAGGTTATTTTGGACATCAGGAAAGACAGTATTAATATCTCCTCATGGTTGCTTTCAAGCATACAAACAGATCTATGACTGGTTTACCAGACTGTACTACTGCCTGGAGTTCCCCATGAAAGCATCCTGCTGCAGTTCATTCTTCTCTTTGCACATTAGGAATCAGAAAACCAGATCGGTGATTTTTCTTTGCATTTGGATTTATTTATCCTTCAGCAACTGACTTGTGCAACGGCTAGGTAAGAGCTCACCTGCCTCTTATATGTAGCTCTACCAGTACACCATAATGATTATTTGAAACTCTCTGCAGCCACCAGTGAAAGACTGCCAAAGGTTCACAGTTCTAACACATCAAGACGCCACAGCAGAAAACGTAGTTACAGGATTATTCATTCGTAAATAACAGCTCTGTGGCAGCAAACAACTAATGTATTAGCACTCAGGGCTCCCCTTACCAATTGTCCAGAATCCAGACTGCCATGAATCGATTACTATTGGCCTCGGTAGATTTAAGGTATGACTAAGTTCCTTCCCCTTCTTTATCTGTCTTGCTTTTTCCTTATATAACACTGCACTCAAACTTTCTGGCTGAAGATTTTTCAGTCTTACCTTTGGTCTTTGGCTGACAGGAGTTAATTGCACACTTTCTGACGTGGCACTCAGGGGTGAACAAGGTTTGCTAGAGTCTCCTACAGACCTGTAGACATCCAAAATGAGATTGAAAAAGTGAAAAATGGAAGTAACTACTAGAATCATGTCTCAGATCCTGAGTTAGAACCCTCATCAATAGTCTTGGACAACTGATGTCATCTGTCTTATGTCACATTGCAGGTGTTTTAAATACAAACAAAGGAAGTTGTGAAAAAGCTATTGGACCTTTGTCCCATTTCCACAGAGTTGAGCGTGATGAAATCAGGGAAAGCCCATGAAGCCAAAGAAAAACATGGTGATTCTTCCATTGTGTTCAAGTTCTGCTGCATGGGTAATCAAGATACTATAAAAATGAAACAGTAATGGGTTAACTTTTACCTTCTTATACTGGTCATACTGGCAGGGGAAACACTGTCTTCTTTGGAGCTGTCCATAGCAACTGCCACGGGAATAGATACTTCAATTGTCCTTCTTGCATTTTCTAGGCAATAAATAATAGCTTGATTCTGATGAGAACACAGCAACATTGCACAACATTCATTTCATTTTCCCATTTTTCGAGGGGCATCACGTAACTCTTCACAATTGCATAGAATATACAGAGCAGACATAAAACATCAGGCTGAAGGTCTATTCAACCCCATACCCACTCTCCGAAAATGACACATTGAAAGCGGCTATGCAGAGCAACTATGGACAACGTGCATAGATCTAGAATGATTCTTCCATGGATAAACCCTCTGGCTTTTGGCAATCAGAGGATTAGAGACTTCCAGTTTCTCTACTTTGTTCCTTTAAGATTCTACTTTTCTTGCTGAATTTATGTTACAACAGCCATAGAAGTGCTAAAGTGTTACGATCCCACTGCATGAGTCATGGCATATGCACCTGCATGCATATGCGCACACACACACACACACGTGGTCTCTCCTCCACCTCCTTCCTCTCTCCCCCTCAAGTCCTTCCCTTTATGCATCCTCTGTGGTTTAGGAAGGGGGAAAGGGCGGGTGTCCTAGAGCATGTGTACATGCTCACGCGCAGTTCTGCCTGTAATTGCAATAACTCCAGGAAAAGATAAAGCAGCCCTTGCCTGCTGGAGAGTATTTTTGTTTATATAGTTACACATGGCAGCTAATCTCTGAAGCTTGAATCAGCAAGAATATTCCCTTCACTAATTTATCTCTTCAGATGACTGGAAGCTTTAGTTATTTCTTTCTATTAGCACTGGCAGTAACTCAAGCAAGGTAGTCTGATGGAAAGAGCACGCAAAGACCGAAAATTAAAATGTGGTTGAGAATTGGATAACCACTCTGCCATGATTTTTAGAAGCCTGATGTAAATACTTAAGTCTTTTTATAAAAGATTCTCAGCAGAGAGGACTGATTAAAAAGCCTAGTTCTGCCCATCAGTGACTATGTAGCAGAACTGTTCTGCGGACAAGGACATAGCAAAGAACAGATTTACCATGAAGCATGATATTTACAGCAGACTAATTATTAAGAAACTAACTTTAGGAGAAGTTTAGCTGATATGTTTTTATCTCTCTGAAGTAAGGAGTGTTTGTACCACACAGCCATTAATAGCAAGTGTACTGCTGACCACAACCGCTGATCCAATCAGATATGGACAGAGAACTCCCAAAAGGGGAAAAACATTGTCTTACTAGTTCTTGTTTCTCCTGAAGCTGGGTACTTACCAGTATAATTTAGGGATGGGGGCAGAACAGAAGATATCATCGGGGGGACCATATCGGCAGCAGCTAATTTCTGCTGGTCTATTAGCTGCAACAGTTTATCACGTGCTTCTGCACTCTGACGATTCAGCTCTGCTATTCTTTCCTCCAAGCTCTTCGATACCACAAGATGAGTCTACTTGGATAATTGGATAATGACTTCCAATTAAAAACTTACAATTTGTGCCTTCAGGGAGAGCATGCAAGATTCATTCAAGTGCTTCTATGCATTTAATTTTCAAACTGAAAGTAAACATAATTATATAGCACCTTCTGTGGAAAATCTGATTTTGTCCCTTTCACTGTCCTGTATCTAGGTCCTTAATTGACTAAATGCAACAATATTTTTAAATTTCCCTTCCTACAAATAGGAAAAAAAATCTTTTGTCTGTTTCATTTAAAAAAAAAAAAAAAAAAAAAGAAAACCCCCAACCATCCAGCAGTTAACCATAATTAAGAAAATATTTAATCAGAGAGACACATATTCAGGATGGTGTGGGGAAGCAAAAGCAGATTTCTAGCAGAAGTATCCTGGAACTCATCTTTAAAACAAGTTTTCATCTACTTTGACCCCTTCCCCTCCAGTAATTGCTTCCACAAAAACAACACTTAAAAACATTTGCATCATCTTGTACAACTAAATGACTAAACATTACACAACATAATACAATGTGGAAAGCGACAACATGCTCAGCTTACATTTACATGAGGAATTTTAAAATCTTGAGGATCCTTAATCGAACAGTAACTCAGCCACTGCGATGGAACAAAAGTAAAGACAGTCGCAAGGGCAGGGATTAGGCATTTCTGTGATGTTAACTCCACTCACTGGGGTGCCACTGAATAGCTGCTTAGTTGCAGATTAAAGGTTTTTCTGTGTGAACTGAAGCATTCAAGTTCTCTCTTTCCCAAAGACTTTGGGATTTTCACCACACAGCAGGACAGACAAGCCAGATCCAACTAGTACATACGCTATAATTAAGTATTTGCCAGAGATGTACTTGCACCAACTTTAATCTCACGGGCTTTTGGGTCACAGTAGCAGAAGAGAGGTATGGCATGGATTTAAATATGTAGTTTACAAGCTTGACAAGAACCTGTGGGTTGGTGCAGTGCCTTCACTGTTAATATTATCCAAGCTACAAGAGGTATACCTGATCACGTTGCAATCACACCTCTTTTTGCAGCATAACCTTGTCCTGAACTTACAAACGTGCTGCACACTTTTCAGCACTCATATACAACATAGGCCCAATATGAGAAACTATTGTTGAGCTCCTTAGGGAATGATAAAAAAAAAAAAAAAAAAATCGTGAGTCTCCAAGCAAATGAATGAAGAGAATATTTGTTTTAATACTCTTTTCCTTAAAACAACTGACAACAGGAAAGAAACAGTCTTAAAGCATCAGTAAGCTATGGGGAAGCAGATCAACAGAAAGGGGAATCCAGCCCTCCTTTTCTGTTAAATTCTCACCTGTCCTTGTGAAAAGTCTGGACCAGAATTTGCATTTCCTATTGGGTCTGGCTGATGTAGGCAGTCACTTGTGTCTTCAGAGAAGCCCCTAAATTTGCTCAGCTGAGCTTTAATTAGAGAGTTCTGCCGTGTGAGCTCAGCTATCTGTCCCAGCAGATCACCATTTTGAAATAATTCTTCAGCTGTGCTGTTTTTTCTAGTGTCACCTGGGCAGGACAGACTGATTTTCTCGTGGGAACTCTCCAAGTCTTTGTCTGCAGGAGGAATTGGTTGCCTTTGAGAGATGACACAGTTTTCTTCAGTTATGCTCTGTGTTCTCAGGGAGGAAGGTGAGCTCCTTTCCTTGCATGGCTCTCTTTCAGTGTTTTCAGGTGACTGAGAAATGGCTGTAAACACTACAAACAAGGAATAAAGGAACAGTAAGGAAAGAGACATGTGATCCTCAACAAGGAAACTAAGTGACTTTATTGCATCAGGCTACTAATAATCAGGCAGGAACTTGAATTGTAACATCTAGCCTGAATGGTGTTATGTTAGTGATCAAAATCACTCTATGCAAGATACTGCTGCAAGAACTTACCAGATTTAATATTTCCTACTGCAAATAATCTTACATTTACATGATTTAATTAGAGATTGAGAGAGAAGTCAGAGAGAAGAAGATTAATTGTTTTGAATTTCTTAGCTGATAGATCAAACGCTACTTCTTAGTTAGTCCTCCATTTTCCAATATCCATTTACCTTACCTAATAAACTGTAAGTTTGTGTTTTAGTTCTGATATTTATACTGGGTTGGTAAAACTTTTAGAATAATAAAACAAAATAATACAAGACTTTTGGCATAATAATAAACTAGTTATTTACTCAGCCCCTAAGAAAGGGGAAGCACTCTAGCCAACAAAAGTAGTTAGGTATTTTTTGTGGTCATCATTAGCAAACTGATAACACACCACACACACGTGACCAAATATGGTACAGCACTGTCAGCTGCTACATGTTAAGTCCAAGTTGGATTTTGTGATCAAAACCAGATTTTCCATGCTTTATATACCAAATAGCCTATTCCTTCCTAAGCTTTAGCTTTTGCCTCTTGAGCAGAGCATGACATTTAAAAATTTACACATAAATCTGTTTTATGAATATTTTTTCATAAAGAAATATTCAAGAAGTTTAACATTTGTTGAGCCATTTAGCATCCTTAACAGTCTTAAAAGAGTAACGATACATTTCTCACACAGCTAAATTATAGTGAAGTCTAGGAATACAGTTTTATATTCTTGTTTCAAATGACAGACAACATCTGACAGTTCTCAATGGGACTGAAGCCAGATGTTGTTCTTTGCAGAAAGCTACCTTTAGTTCACTTCCTCTTGATTTATTACGTGCCTCCTTGCAGCATAGGTGACCGCCAAAAGCTTGAACTAGATATAAACTTTCAATTGTCCTGCCAACTCCTTGAATCAAAAGGACTTTTGGGTTAATTTTCTGACTTGGAAAAGACTTACAAAGCAACACAGCTGAAAGGGGGGGAAAAAAAAAGGAGGAGGGAAGGCACAAAACCCCACTACTGTGCCCTACTTCCTGTCAGCAACCATCAAGCTAGCCATAGACATCATTACTCGCCTCTCAACAACAGAGGGTTACAGGGCCCTAGCACATTCAGTGAGATGCACGTGGTTACGGTGACAGTTGCAGGAGGAAACAGCTAATTTTGAGAGTCACAAAGGGTCCTCCCTTCTGCTCACTTCATTAAGTTTAAATGAGAAATACATCCCCTAATCACCCCTGATGAACTTTCTTCCTCCCAACAACCAGAATTGAGCTACTGACCTATAAAATTCCTGAAGCCTATGGATACTGACACAAGACTGAGTTAATCTGGTTATCCGGCACCACATAATTTCACCTAAAACTTCTTCAGCCACTTCCTGTGTATTAAATGAAACCCAATGGAAACCTGCTCCCAAAGCTTTTAGAAAAACCTCTGCTGGGAAGACTGGCTCCAAGCAAGAGCACGCAGCCTACAGACATCCTGGTTTGTCTGCAGCATGGGCTGCAGAGGCACTGAATTTCCAGTCTTCAGTGGTCCCACCATTAACAGTGATGGAGGCCGGATTACACCACCAGCAGATGGAAATCTGGAGATGATGTGCTGTACGTCATAGACAAAGAGCTACAGCAAATCATACAGAAGTGACAATCAAAACCCGTACAAAATAAAAATGCCAGTCTGGATTGCCACTGACAGGACTGCAGACAATAGATGGAGAACCGCAGGGTACAGAAAGCCTAAAGGAAATCTAGCAACAGGCATAGAAAGAAACGAAATGCGTATCTGGGTGCAGAAGTAGGATATTCCAGCTATAGGGCCAACGTGTCCACGCATACAGATTAAAAATATTCCATAGAAAATACATCTCCAAAGGTAGTGCACAATTGAAACAGTAACACACTACACAGACTCCCAAGTCTACTACAGCCAGAGAAATCTCACCATTGTGGAGGGCAGACAATTCCTGACTGCTCTTCTGGCGAGGTGGTGACAACAGTACAGCTGGCTGGAAAACGTGAGCTGGCAAGCTTCTACCTGATCCCGCACCACCTGAGGCACCTGGCCTCGGGGGAAACTTGAAAGGAAGTTCTTCCTGTGGGAATTTCAGCATATTCTCCTTGTTGCCTGCATCAGTCCTGGGCTCAGAATAGCTCAAATCAGTTTTTTCTAAAGAAAAAGACAAAGCAGGGATAAAAGTTAATAAAACAAAAAAAAAAAGAAAATGTAAAATAAAAAAAAAAAAAAAAAAAAAAAAGGGGGGGAAAAAAAAATCTGGTTTAGTGCAATAGCAATGTAGGGAAAAAAATCTCAACAACAACTCATATTCAGGTATCTGAAAAGACAGACAGTTCCCTGCACACTCCTAACTTCCTTCTGATCCCCAGGTACAGAACTCTTTCACTCGAGCATAATACAAGTCTTTACTGGCCTTAAGAGCAAGAAGAGCTCTTACATGTAGCCTCACAATTTCAGGATACTAGTAAGAGATCTGTTTGTAGCCCATGCATAAGACTTACAGACACGTGACTTCTGAGGAATAGGTATTTAAGTGAGCTGCATTTGGTAATACTCTCTTGAGAAAAGCAGACCTACGCACTTGTCCTAATGCCCCTATGTTATAAATTTGATGGCAACAATGGTGGAGTAGAAAACAATTCAAAGCTTTTTCGAACTCTCTGATGATCTTTTTATGACTTAATTCAAATCAGACATCAGTAAAAAAAGAAGTTATTCTTCTGTATTTAATTACAACTAGTTTGTGTCTAGGTTGCCATCTACTTTGAACATACCAGGGAGGCACAAAATGAAAAGCATGAAATCAAAGTCGTAGCTAGCTGTGAGACCACAGTAATTTTAATGTGCTTATATCCACTTGTCCGTCAGTGCTATCTTTGAATTCTCCCTTCACCATTTTGTTCAGGACATTTGTTCCCAAAAGAGAAGTTAACAGAAAATTAAGCAGAACGTATCTGATCCCAAAACACAAGAGACAAAAGGCACCTTCAAAGGCAAAGAGCCAGAAGTGGCTGTTTGCATAAAATACTGCTTGTGGTTCACATTACTGAGATTCTAAGGCTGAATATAAAACCTGCCACCCACTATTCAATGACCCTGGCAAAAAATGAGAAAGATCTTCCTGCTCTGCTTCACTGTACAGAACTGCATTTCCAACGTATTCTACTCACATGCTATTTTTCACTATGACATCCCCCCCACTCCTCTCTCAACCATGCTTCCTCTCTCCGGAGAAGTCCTATGTTAACTTACGCATGGTTTCTGTGCTAAAACTAGCTATCTCAAATGTCTCACATCCAGTCAGATGCCTTAAGGACGCAAGAAATCTCCTTCTGAAGGAGGAAGAGGAAGATATATTTTTGTAACTTTAGGAAGCTTTCCTCTCAGGAAGATGCCTTTTACTGAGAAGAGAGACCAACAAGGAAATAAGATTTGGAAATTCTAGTCCTGGCAGAATTGGAATAAGAAGGTTTGGGGTTTGTTTTTTTGGGTTGGTTGTTTTTTTTTTTTTTGAGGGGCACTTTTTTGATTGTTTGGGTTTTATGTTTGCTTTTACAAAGCCTGGGGAAATCACAAAAAAGGGATCTGGTACGTGGCTTCTTTCTGACAACCCCACAGAAACAGCCAGGAAGAAAGTTTTTGACCACAAAAATGTCCACAAAAACAACATTTAACTAAGGAATACAAATAGCTCCAAGGAATCTTGGGATTCACAAGGAGTTACTGGCCTTAAGAGCAAAACCAATGCATTTAAACAACCTATCAGGAAAGACAGTTGGGAGAAAACTCCCTGGTGAAATAACATTAAAAGTACAAGGTGAATCATGTTTGGTTAGTTTGGCCATCAATGCTACTGGCTTAACTTAGCCTGCATCGATGTCATATATCACTCAGCTGGTCACTCACCTCTGATATAAAGTCACAAATATCAAGTAACAGACTTCTGCCTGGTTAGTTAACAGGCCTCAGTAGCTGCTGTTTCTGGTCAGCAGCGACCTCCAGCGCCTTATGGCAGAACCAATCTCATACTGCCAGGCTGCCTCAGCAACAGAAAGGTGAGATCCTGATTCAGTTGGGTTTGGTTTGTTTGGTTTGGTTTTTTTTTAGGACCCTCAGAATAAACCTGACTTTGTAAGCCATCTTAATGGGGGAAGGCTAGTCCCCTCCCCTTTTTTTTTTTTTTTTTTTTAAATAATATATTATGTATCACTTCAAGCTCAAGCCCAGGACTTGGCTAAAAGGTTAATCTTGAAGTCCTGATCCAAACAGAAGGATGCCAATGGGGATGGAATACAATCTATGAAGTTGTTAAAAAATAATCTGTAGCAAAGCGCTTGTACTCACAGCAGAACCAATGGCACATGAATTTCCAGCAGTGAGAGTCACGCTCACGCAAGAGGTATTTATTCAAGCAGACTTCTATTAAATACCAGATTTTCCACTGCAGGGATAAACTAACCACAACCCCTGTTTCATCCTTCACACATGCATACACTCACCTTGGCCATTCACTGGACCTTTGCTTGCAGTTCCAAAATGGTTTGGACTTTGTTCTCTTCTAGGTTCTACCAAAGGGAGGCCTTTAAATGCTTGTGTGAGAGAGATCAGCTGTTTATCTGTTACCGTCATGTACTGCTGAAGCTTCTTCTAAAGGAGGAAGGAAAAAAAAGAGATACAGAAATTTCTATTCTAGCAACATGAATTAGAAAATTATATACCACAAGCAGCCCTGAGAAGAAATTTGGCCTCCTAATACCACTGCATGAATCTGTAGGATTCCAGTGAGGTATTAGTGTCTCCATGTTTCTCATTTGTTTTCTCTCCTGACTCAAATAAATTGTTTTTCCTTTTCCTAACTCATGACACCCCCTTCCTCTCCAAGGTTGCTTTATTGCTTCATTCCCAAACATAACCATTGAACAAATCTACCTCCACTGCAAACTGAAAAAAAGAACGGGGAGGTCCCGGATGACTGGAGGCTTGCCAATGTGACGCCCATCCACAAGAAGGGCCGGAAGGAGGATCCGGGGAACTACAGGCCTGTCAGCCTGACCTCGGTGCCGGGGAAGATTATGGAGCGGTTCATCTTGAGGGCGCTCACAAGGCATGAGCGGGACAACCAGGGGATCCGGCCTAGCCAGCACGGGTTCATGAGAGGCAGGTCCTGCTTGACCAACCTGATCTCCTTCTATGACCAGGTGACCCGCCTAGTGGATGAGGGAAAGGCTGTGGATGTGGTCTACCTGGACTTCAGCAAGGCCTTTGACAC
>NW_008796114.1:490275-505467 GCF_000699145.1 Aptenodytes forsteri
GGGAAGTGGTGGAGTCCCCATCCCTGGAGGTATTTAAAAGACAGGTAGATGAGGTGCTTAGGGACATGGTTTAGTGGGCATGGTGGTGTTGGGTTGACGGTTGGACTCGATGATCTTAGAGGTCTTTTCCAACCTCAATGATTCTATGATTCTCAGGCCTCAGAGTTAAACATTATAAGTGAAGATAAAATAATGACTTTCCAATCATTCCTTCCCCCCACCTCATACCTGCTATTATAATTCTCAGGCTCCTCATTCAATTTTATAATTTTCTTTCTGTTTATTGTCAAAATCTCTTGAACATGAGACAATGCATCTCAGCCCATATTTGCAACACAACTCAGTATTCTAACAAGTCATCCTGATGGGTAAGGAGCAAGGGGGGTTCAGTACCTGCATAGTAACATTTTCTTCCCTCACCAGAAGTATTTCTGCAGTCAGAGCATCAATCAGTTCTCTGTGTTCATTCAACATCTCCTCATGCTGCTGCCTCATCACCTCTTTCTCACGCAGCTGCATTTCACTCTGAAGAGAAAGAAAAGTTATAAACCTACTATAAACCAATACAGATTCATATTTGGAAACAGGAAGGAGTCCATATGACATCACACTGCAACAGCTCTTCCCACTATTGCTAAATTGACTTCATTACTTTCACGACAAAATCCTATTTCAGGGCTTGAGAACTGTCAGCGAGCTCACTGTTCCTTCTTTGTTACTCCAGCACACTGTAGGGAATCCTACACATCCTTGTTCTTCTGCCTTTACAACTTTTACAGGCTGTAACTACAAGCATTGTCACTCTGCACAGATACCATTTTTTAAGTCACTGAATCTTCATGCAGTAATCAAATAACTCCAGGTGTGCTGATGCTCATCAGTATCCTCTGCTACTTGTGCCCATTCTTTAGTTTCCTTACTTCATTAATGAAGACAAATTTGACTAAATAAAGGAGAAAATACTTGCTTTCTAATGTTTTCCCTCAGGGAGAGGAGACGTTCTAGAGGGTTTCGTTTATTTTATTTTTTTTAAAGACGACAAAAAGGTTTATTTGTTAAGTAATCTACTTGAGCATGAGGCAAAAGACCTTACTGTAAAGAACCTCTTGCCCTCAAAAGACGTTATCAATCTATTATTTTAAGATAGACCACTGCAGTAGCCAGGCTTCCTGTACAAGACACAAAAGAGTCCCTTCCACCTCTAACGGGTAAATGGAATACACAACTGCCACTTTTTGGACCATCATAGCTAAAAGAGTGGAAGGTACAAAGTCACATAAACACATCAGAATTAGCAGATGGAGCCCTTCCCCAGACGGTTGCCTGGATTTACTCAAAGGAATCCCTGAATAAGAGAAATACATCCCGTCTCCAAAATACAAGAGATCCTGAAAAGCAATTGGGGTGCTCTTTGCTGCTGCACAGACAAAATTAGAGCATGAGCTGCCCATAACGTACCATAGATTATTTTCTGGTGGCATTGTGACCAGAAGTGAAAAATCACCAAGGAAGAAGTATTAGAACAAAACAGCTCTGCAGCCACATAAAGTGAATGAATAAATAAATATTTTTGAGACTAAATCACAGATACTGTCACTACTCACAAAGACAGGCAGATATACCTCCTTTAAGCATATCAGAGACAAGCCATCCATTTTCTGGTTCTCTTCCAACTAGAGAGAACAGCTTTTCTGTATTGATCCAAGTGAAGCAGGCTGACACAGAAAATGGAAAAAAATGTAGACAGTCTTATATTTTTACAAACCAAAGATAGCACAGAATAAAAACTTTAACCCTGGCAGCAGTGATGAAGTCTATTGATGCCTTAGAGCATCTGGATGAGCTATTGTATCTACTTGCCCTACAGAGCGTTAACCTTGTCTTGGAGGAAAAGCTTCCAAGCAGCTATGTGTCTTACATTTATGCATGGGGACAGCGTCAGGGTTAACAGCTGTATACACCCATTCCTACCGTCAGGTAGGATTTGCGTCTGGTATACCCTGAAAGAAGTATCTTCATTCCAGTCCATTGACAGGTGTACCTCTAATCACATAAGCTTTTACACTGCATCAGAATAGGCAGAAGCAGAGATAGAGAACATAGCAACACAGATTAATGTAGCATGCATACACTCTTAACTTTTTGCCCTGCAAGTCTGGCAAAGAAATAGCATTTTTAGCAGAAGGGGGCAAGGGGGTCAGGGGGGAGTTAATTCTAGCATTTGGCAGATGACATTGAAATTCATTTAGGAACCAAGTCAGGTTTATCCACTTCCCTTTAAGAATTTCATATAGCTTGGCAAACATTTCCAAAGTTTCTTCTTCCCCTTTTCTCTAGCCTCTTCTATATTCACTACCTCCTTCTTCTTGTAGGAGTTGATTTTTTAATCACTTATTAATACAACTTTCATGAAAGATTCAGTAATTTTTCTCTTCCTACTTTTTATATATAGCTTTGAGAATACATTAAGTAACATCCTTTATTGTAATTTTTCTGCATTTAGCTTTTCTGCAGCAAAGCTGGAAAATATTATTTTCTCCCCAGAAGAGGAAGAAAATCTTTCTAGAAGCTTCAAAACCTCATGAAGACTGATTGTTTACCTGAAATCAGAGGCTTTTTACACAACCGCTGCAAAGTCATTTTCTTGAAATGCATTGCCAGCTGTAATTGAGGCACTGGAACTTTGCTAACATCTCTCTTTGCTAGGCAAGACAGATGGTGCACACAAGCACTTGATTTATTCCTAGCATCACAGGGACCAGGTTTTAGGAAATACTCAGACAAGCTGTGCTTCCTCCCAGTGAATTCTCAAATTCTAATTCTAATTAAAGCTCCATGAAAAGGGGAGAAGTCAGTGAAGATTATGGACGCACACTGTCCATCGTGAGCAACTCTGAATATGATTAGCCACACTTTGTAGCTTGAGCGACTTCTGCATATTTCTACTCATGAATTTAGGTAGTAAATCTAAAGAAGTTGCAGACAATTCTGCAAGCAACAATCAACTCCTGGGAGGAAGGAATGGTAACACATCTATTAAAATAGAAACAACATCATAGAGGTGCTCAGTAAAAATTGGCAATACAAGTAAGAGTTAGTATACATCTTTCAAAAGAAGCCTACTTAAACACTCAAGACTCCTTGGCCTTCTGTCTGAATAGGATAAAAGCTCTTAAGATAGATTGAATGTTACATTCATAAAGAGAAAGCAGCAACTAGGAAAGAAAAAAAATGACAAAGAAGATCTGGAGTCGTTTTGGAGGAAGCCTGAGGGTCAAGAATAACTCATTTCTGTGGAACACAAATTAAAGACAATCTGAATAGGGTTATAACTGCAACTATAATATGAATTCGATGCTATTAAATTGATGGTTTCCTAATAAATGGAAAACATTCTATTGGAAGTCCAGAAGATCCTTCCAAGATCCTTCCGTAACTGCAAAAGAACCAAATTTAATACCTGCTTTGGTATCACAACCTTAACAGAGAACAAGCATTCTTAACTTCTTTTAAAACATAAGATCTTCTCAGCCAAAGTCCATCTTCTGATGGTAGTGGCTTTTTACTCTTGAATTTATTATTTATTGTTTGCTTCCAAGACAGGTCTTAAAGTAAATGCTTCCATATAGATTAAATACAGGGTAATACAAGGAATAACTTATTATACAACCAGACAAAAAAAAAAATTAAATTTTGAAATACAGTGGGTTTTTTCCCCAATTATTATTACACACTCTGAAAAGGAACCAAAATGGGACAGTTCCACATTCATTAGGAATCTATTGCCTTTGCTATGAAATGGAGCATTGGGATTTAGATAACATATTCTGCTGTGTCTATTAGGAGTGCAGGAACTGCCACAATCTGGTTCAAAATTTCACATAGGCCCAATGAATCTGTGAGCCACTGCTGCATCTTGAGTAGCTCTGGGTTAGAGATGAAATAAAAACCATTCTTTTTCTTTTTTAAAAAGGAGTTCTACATGGCTTACAGGTAGTCTTCTTTATGGAATTCCATTGATCCCCAGCTGTGCACTGCTATAGCGAGCACTTCAGGTCATTCTTGCTTAAGGTGAAGTTGCTGCTATGGATAGAAAAAGAGAGCTAAGGAATCCCTCAAAGAAAATTGGGGATTTGGGTCCACTGCTCTAGTGACAATAGCATTGCCTTTGCGAGGCAAAGGAAGACAATGAATTTGTAAACAAGGCTGTAGTTAATACCCTACTACAACTCTGAATATCTTTAAATAACAAATTTAAAACTATTTCAATTGTTATTTTCTGCTGATAGTCACTGAGAGACTTTCATTGCAGTCAACTCCTCCCTCTTCATTAAGAATACCTGTTTCCAGCAAACTAAAAGTTTTAATTCCTAATTGCATGCAATCCAAATAATAAGCAATGATAATCAGACTTCAAAGTAAACTGATTGGGAGCCAGGAAAGACCAAAGTTCACATTTGTAAAATAAACTTTATACCCTTTTTCATTCAGTCTACAGAAGTAATTCAAGTCTTCTCACCTCTTTGAGGTAGCGCATCAAACGACAGAGAGCGTTCACCAGTGACAAGGTAAACCCGGTGAGGCCTTCACTTCTCTCAGTTTTTTGAACCTCACGACCTGTACATCGCTCATATTCCTCCAATTCATGCTCCAGTTCACGTATCATGTGGTTGAGAACATCTAGGCTGGATTTGTTGTCCCTCCGAAGGTCAATGGGGACTGAATTAGCTGGAGAATCATCTCTCTTCTGTCTTGCAGAGTTCTGTGCAGTTTGTTTTCTTTTCACTGGGGGGGGGAAGTGTCATTGGAATTTCAACTTGCACAGAAAGCTTTGCAATATCAATGAAATTACATTGTTTATTGAAATAAATCAAAGGAGAGGCCCTCTCTTGCCCTGAGCTGAAATGGACCATCAAAGAACGTCCCCAGTCATTCCAGTTATTTTCAGATCATCAAAACATATTTTCTGCCACAGCGTTAGTACCTCTCAAGTGTGATTGTTTGGTGCTTTTATCTTAGATACCTGTTTATACTTTCCTCCTTCTCAGTTAAAAGCATGGAAACAGTTTGCCAGTGAACAGCCAGTGAAAAATATCAGCTGCTTTCAGGTCTCATATTTAGTGAGCAACTCTTTTACAACAATCCCTTCATGTTACAGTTTGTATGTGATGTCAGTCCCCACATATACATGTGTGTAGAATATGGGGACTGAAATGCACCATAAGTCTGTGCAGCATAGAATAGAAAGCTATATCAGAAAAAGAAAAGCCCTGCACAGGAGAGAACTCCATGGCTAGCAAGGTAATGGGCAGCATCAAAGGGCCATATTTATGGTTCCCAGATTCCTATGGATTTTGCTTCGCCAATGAACGTGCGGAATACAGAAGAACACACTACACAAGGGGCTATGGAATGTCCATCCTTAGAGATGCTCAAGACTCGGCTGGACAAGGCCCCGCCTAATCAAACTTTGGAGTTAGTCCTACAACAACTTCCAAAGATCCCTTTCAACCTACATTTTCTTATTATATTAAGGACCTTGGTCAAAGGGAGATATACTATTTTTAAAAGTACTAAACTTTTTGCTGCAATTTGCTTTTGATTCCTTGACTTCGGGTTCAGCACTTGTCTCACAGTGTAAGCGGAATCTGCAGTCTCTTCTTCACCTTCATTCTGAGGTCTTGAATGGATTCTCTTGACTACATCGGTAGCATTGAGGGCTGGTTTGAACACAAAACAAGACAAAAAATACACACATGAAATATTTCGGGTATGTTCTTAATAGTAATATGTGGTAAAGTAATTTTATTAGAAAAGCTGGCTTTTTAAGTCTGGAAATTCATCTGAGCCAGATTAGCACATGTCTCTGTCTCTCACCCCCACCCAGAAAAGGAATTCCAGACAGGGTCCTGTGAACAGCCTAACAATCCTTGAGAGGCTGTGATTTGGCAAATCCAACCTGACTGATCCAGTGATGGAGAAACAGTTGTTGGAGTCAAAGGCACATTTGATTCCTGTGACAAGGTAGCTTTTCTCATATCCTTTTCAGCCCACAACTGAGAATTCACCAAGGAATTTTCTTCTCTCAATAACCGAAGTAGCCTACATTCAAAACAAGAATAACAGTGAATTGTAATAGGATAACAGGATTCTAGATTATCTGTAGAGTCTAGAAAGAGCTTTTTAAAATATCTATAACTGCTCAGGTGAGTTCCCTGCTCACATTCATTCCCAGTCTGAATGTTACAACAAGGGGTTTCCCTAGAAACTTAGCTATACTCATGCAACACCCTTTTAACTCCATCTATTTCCAGCATGAAGAAGGTGGAAACCTGAATGGATATATTTGTACTGAGCTGTCAGAATTGATGCTGGATTTGAAATTCAAAGAGTCATGGTGTCCATCTTCTGATTGATAGATTGATAATGCTTCCTCTTCAACTTCATTAAGGGCTTTTTTAGGAGACAAAAAAAAAAAAAAAAAAGGGACTTCAGAGCAATTTCAATTTGTCTTTAGGAAGAAGTTAGGGATCAATTTGCTGAAATTGTTTCAAGAAAAAAAAAACCAAACACATTTGTTTCAGTTTCTACCTCCAAAACAAAATTAAAAAAAAAAAGAAAGAAAGAAAAACACACCCCTCTGTGGGAAGAGTTTTGGGGGACTTTAGTACCTAAGAAATACTAATACTGACAATTGTCTCTGAAAATAACACAGCAAGCAATTAATTCAATATCCAATATTTTATTTGGATGATTTATATTAAGAAAGACCACACACACTAGGATAAAAAAGCTTTAAAGAATGTTCCAAAACAAATACAGAGATATAGCAGACAGAAGATGGAAAAATCCACATAATTATAGCATTTCTAAAATTTCAACCACTTGACATTACAAGCTAAACAACCTTGTAATGAGATCTGCAAAATTACATTTATATTCTATGTGTAAAATGCAACCGGAACAAAATACAATCCTACGTACCACATTCCTAGCAAAACTGAAGCAATCAAATTTGGAATTAGGGTTCCTCAAATTAGCAGGTTTCTGCGCTTCTGGGTAGGCTTCACCAAATAGCCTTTAACTATAATTTTCATAGGCAAGTAAGGAAAAGAAAATCTCATGGAAGCTCAGCAGACAACTATCAGTACATGTGTCTTTCAAATTTAAGCCTATCCTGCAGCATGCATCCAGTGATACAGCTTATAAAGATGCTATAGTTAACTCTTCATATTAAAAAAACCCCAAAAAACAAATACCACATCGAAATACATGACAGAGCAGTACTGCAACTCAAATTGCAGATATTTGTACAAGATAGCAGGAAACAGGATTAGAGAACCATGAGAATATGACACCATCACTTTCACTCCCACAGCCCTTTTGGTCTTCATCAGTAAGCTGATTTCCGGGAGTGTCATATGCCTGTTCTCAAACCACAGTGAGCATTCCTGGTACAACTCATGTTATGAAAAGAAAACAGAACACAAAGGCAACCTAAATGAAATTTTAAACAAATGTAAAGAATTTTTAAACTTTTTAAATTAATCTAAATAATTGTAAAAGAATGTGAAGTATTAAAAGTTAAAACTTTTAGAAGTAATCAAGGCTGTGGAGTTAACTGGGGTACATTTTCATTTGTGTCATCAGAAATAAATTGGAGCCCAACTCGCTATGTCCCCATATATGCAGACATAATTAGAAAATCAGAGGCATATTTTGCTATGTAGCAATTAGTTAAGTAACACAAGAGTTGTTTTCTTAGTCTGTAATTACTTTGTTCTCTTGCTGATAATTCCAGAATTTAGCAGGGAGAGCATGCTGTATGAAAGAGCTTCTATGAGACATAAGAAGTTGGTGTCTCTCATATTCAGAGGTTAAGAAATTAAAAAAAAAAAAAAATTATTCCCAGAGTCTCACAAAACAACTCACCTCCATTTAATACTATTTTCTACCTATGTTATCAACATGTTATCAATATGTTATCAATACACAGAAGAAAGGTGTAGGTCTGCTTGGAAACTCTACCTTTGAATATTCTTATTTTGTGCAAACAAAAAAGCTACAGGACATGCATGCAACTGAATATACATTACCTGGGAATCCATGACAGATTCACTGAGGATGGAAAGCTGAGTGGGAGGATCACATTTTTGTACAATGGGTCCTTGAGATGATTCTAGGTCACAGTTAGGAGCCATTGTTACATTAGGGAAACCTAGAGGAATCAGACAAAATAGGGAAGAACACAGAGGACTAGGTCTGTAGTATGTCACAGGACTTTGTATCAAAAAGCAAGCTCCCGTACTTTGCACAGAAAGGGTCACAGGGATGTATGTCGCTTTAAACAACTGCCAAAGGTCAACCATAGAGTTATCTTAATACATTCGGCCATGTACCAGGCCTTTGTCCTTCTCACCTGTGTAAATACACTTGTGCAGAAGAAGCATATAGGATGAAACAGTCATTGTAAGTGAAAGAGAATGGCAGCCTACAGAGAAAAGAATCTAAGCTTAAGATTTCACATGCAAACAGCCAATCCTGCCTTTCAGCAGCGTAAGGACCCACTAACCAGGATAAGAAAAGGAAAAGCCTTGTTCGTGAATTGATGATAAATCTTCAACAATATCCAAGAGCAAGCAGTCAACCCATGTAGCAATGCGCACCAGAACTACTACAGTGGCTCGAACTGGTGCTCTGTGTAGGCCGGTAGCTTGGCTGTGGAAATGGTGAGCATCAGGTGTTTCACAGTAAGTGATACAAAATTCCACAATGGACCAATACAGTAGAATAACCGGCCACGGCTCACCCTCCCCTGCCACGGGAGGTGTTATCCTCATCTGTGTTTCATCCAACATGAACAGGATCAATCATACTATGTTAGATGATGAGATGAAAACAGTTAAAAAGAATACTTTGCAAAGCAAGGCTATTTATGAAAAGCAAGGAGATAATCTTAAATGTACTACCACATATAAATGAGACGGTCTACCTGTTCGCGTGCGAGGAACATCCCCAAACAAGTCTTTTGCCACAGCCATAACCTGATCAGATCGTTCCAATACATCTTGCAAATGGTATTGATCAGACAGAATCTGCAAGTATAGCGTATAAGGCAATATTTCAATCTGAGCAGACTGATTTTTCCTTTGGTTTTTTGGTATTGTTCTTCTAAACAGTTAGTGAGAGAGAACAGCCAACAGAACAATGTTTGCAGAGTTGGTACTGTGCAATTAGGCCCTAATTATGATAGACCAAAAAACCATACTTTATTCTGAGTGACTACAATTGTTTTTCTGAAAAATTAAGCGGTTGTTACTTCTGGGGCCCCCATCAGCACTGACTCTTTCTCATTAGAGCAAATCCTCTCACTCCCTTCTTCTGCTCCCAGCCTGACACAAACAAGAAGCTGGGTGTTTATGACACATTCATCAAAACGAAGACATGTATCTGACAATTAAAAAAAAATAAAATCAGTATGCCTCCTCAAATCATTTGATCTCAATGTTGTTGAGTCAAAGAACACTTATCTACATCTGACAGACACCCAAAATCTGCACTATTTGATTAGATCCAAACCAATTCAGGCAGACTTGTTTCATTCAGCCATGACTATTGAAAATCCTGCCTAAAAATTAGGCCACATACTGCCATAAAAGTTTCAACAGACATAAACACAGCTGATTCCCAACACATCTTCTGATGCCAGGTGTAATCTCCACGCATTTCTCACAAGGCACAGCTTCTTCTTCAAGGTCGCTCTCCCCCAGTATTTGAAGTCCATCCCTGGCACCACAACAGCTGCTTCCTAAGGAGGGAGGTTTTTGAGTGCAAAGCAAGAGGCATTCAGCTACTGTGAGCCGAATGGAGCTGACTGTGGACACAGCTTCATGGGCAGAACACAATTCAAAACTCCTCACTGACTTGTGGTTTCATTCACAAAGGTGGAAATGGCAAACTAGTAAAACTATATCCCACAACCTGGGAAGAAGGTAGTTATTCTTAAACACCTGAGAGGAGACCAGATATGTAAGTGACCTCCACTTCACCGTGGTTAATCAAATTTAGCCAGAGAGTCTGCAAGTACTTTAGAAGATCCCACAGAAAAGACAGGCTCATGTATGCCCTCCTACTCAAAATTTGAAAACAGAGCGACAATTTTTTCTCCCCCAGGAATCATAAGAGGGACTGGTTGGCAGCAGTTTCAGAGCACTGTATGCTGTTATCTCCACAGAGTTCCTTTCAGTGTCCATTGATTAGTTTGCTGGTTTATATTCAGCCTCATTCAAAAAATTCTAGGCAGTGGCATTTCACCTGTTCTCCCCCCAGCCCCCATTTTACTATGCTTTGTTATGTCAAGAAGTTTCCCCATATACCTAGTTTCCATGTCTTTCTAGTCTTTTGAGCCTGAATTACACTGCAATACATTACACTTCTCCTCATAACCAATTTAGCAAATCAGTGAATATTCATCTTTCAGTCATCTCATCTACTTTTCCAAATCACTGTTCAGTTTTCACACTTGATACTAACTAAATCTAGTCTTTCCATTTAGCCATCCGATGGCCTCTCACATATCTACTTTTCCAAATCACTGTTCAGTTTTCACACTTGATACTAACTAAATCTAGTCTTTCCATTTAGCCATCCGATGTCAAAACAAGTTTTTAGACAAAGTCATGCCAGATCTGCAGAAGGGGAAAAAAAAAAAGTTTACCTGTCCCAAAACATGATTCCTTTCCCTAACGCAATTAAAACTAAAGTGACGTGTTTAATCAGACAAAAATTATCCTGATTAATTTGTTTTCACCCTCCCTACTAGATCTGTTTCAGCATCAGCAGGTTCCTAAGCTTCTCCCTCCTGCTGAACATGTTATGAACATTTTTAGAGCATTGCTCCCAAGGTAGATTAGCTCACATTTGCTTGTGATCAGCAGAAAACAAAGTGTTATCAGCTTCTAACCCCTCTAGGCCCACTTACATGCCCTCGACAAATTCACTGAGTGCTGTACCTTGTCCCAGTTTAGTACTACCTATGAATTTCATTAAAATTCATCTTCCCTCCTGTTTCAGATTGTTACTACAGATAATTAAACAGGACTAATCCTAAAACCTCCCCGCTGTGATAACACACTCCCGTGCACCTACCCTCCCGTGCAACACACTAACATTATTGTAAAAACAAGTTGTTATAGGACCAATCAGTGTGGTACCTACACATTCACAAGCCACAGTTACAGAAACGAACTCGTATTATTTTTTCATTCAGATTTTTAGGCAGACACATCCCCAAAAGATTAAAATTTTGCTCATCCATTTTATAACTCTTGCTCTCTTTCTCTTCAACATACAACTACAAGAAAAAACAAACTAGTAGCAGCATCTTCCTAGTTTTTGTCTCCGAGTCTTTTGCAGTTCAGTAGGATTCAAGAGGCTTAGGAAGCTACACTCTCACAGCAGTAAATAAGGAAAAAAGATCACCAAGATAACAGAGACAAGGAGACAATCCACAGAGGTTGTGCTGTACTGGGAGACACAGACTGAAGAGTCTCCCCAGTTACTCTGAACAACAGGACCTAGCGATTAACAAGATTTAAGCTAGGGACAGGCAAAAATGGTGACTCTCCTCCATCTATTTTTTTTCTCTACACACAAGAAGATGCCAGTGTTTCAAACAGCAACAGCCAGAGGGGTTTCATCTTGCCTGGCATCGTCTCCTTTTGTCTTCCTATCTGGAAGCATCTTTTCTCTGATTCAGAAGTAGACACATAGTATGTTGAATAAAGTCATCTCTTAAATATGAAGGGGAAAGCTACTCAGGAGGAATTGAAATTTGTGCATTGTCATTAGAAATGGCAACAAATACGGAAGACTATTTCCTAACCATGAGTTTCACATCTGCAAAATAACAAAGTCAAATAATAGGTAGTCCAGCCAAATCTTAGAGCGGATAGTCTAATCTACCTTTGTGATACATAATTTATTTCTGAATGGAAGCCTTATTGAAACTAGCCTGCTATTACATTAGGGAAATTTGTATAAAAGTCCACAGCTTTTTTGAACACTCCACTAAAATGCACTTGGCGCAAAAGCATGCAAGTAACAAAGGTCAAAATTAAAGTTTGAGGCTTGATTAGCTCGATATCCTTAACACAAAAATTCTACTGTGATTGCAGAGAAACAGGTGTCAAATAGCAAACTAGAAGGTGATCTTCAATTCTAACTACTTTCATTTGTTTCTGTCTATGCTTGAATGTTCTCAGAGATCAGAAAAAGGCTTCTTAAAATTTACAAAAGATGAAAGAGAGAAAACGTCTGTGATGGTTAATACACTGCACATTTACAGGACTACTAAATCATGTTTATTTTAACTGCTAGGTGAACATTGTTCATCATCATTCTTTACCAACAAAAACAATTCTCAGTTTGTCCAAGTGCTGATGAGGTCTGAAAGCTAATGACTATGTTTTGAGATTAGTTTTCATAACATATGGCAAGGAGTCGCCTGCCATGTGAAACAAAAGGATGTCTGTCTACCACTGAAATCCCTTTTCAGACAATGACAGCTACTGTCTCTGTTAGCTAAGCTTAGATTTGCTGCTACAGTTCAATATTCAAAAGCAAATTAAACAATATATTGTCAGTCAGAGTGCTTCAGAATGCCTAAAGAACAAGCTTTTCGATCCCCAGGTGACAAGCTTGTCTGCTAGCAGCCATAGCTCCTCAACCTTTGTTGTGTCAATTTTCCTTCCAGACAAGCTCCTCCTTATCAACTTCTTGCCTCACCCTTTCAGCCCCTGTGACTCTGCATTTTCTCTGTTTAAATAAGCGATGGCAGATAAGGACGTCCCTCCCAGAAAGAGAAATGTTCATGTTTCCATCAAAGAAAAATACTAGATGGGGGAGGAGAAGGCAAGATAGCAGTAAGAACACAAAGAACGCACATCTTTTTCACAACACACAGTTCAACTCTGCAAACAGTTCCTGTTCAGATGCAAAGAGGCCTGCAGAATTACAGAGAGCATAGCCAGGCAATAAGGATCAAATGCACAACTGTATAGATCAGTTAATATGTTATATATATGTGATACATATGAAAAGCCTATTCCAATCATTACATGCACGCAACACACAGAGGAGGGAGAGTGTAGGCATATATGAAGTCAAATTATCCAACAAGAGGAGCAAACGTTGACCTATGTGCAAGAGCAGTTTTCCACTACTGCTGCAAATCACCTGCAGCAGGCCGAAGTGCAGATTTAGCTCTCACCTCACGCATCAGAGTCAATTTCCTTTTCTCCAAGGAATCAGCAGCCGGTTGTTTTTGCTTCTTCCATTTTCTTTTCAGTGCTCTCTCTTGCAGTTCCAGATGCGCCAGTGCTTTGTTTTTTGATTTGTGTATTTCATGGCGACGCAGCTACGTAAACATGAAAGAAACCATTTCAAAATCAAGGGACACTCTAAAGCAAAATTTGCACGGTAACGCTAACAAGCTCTTCTTGATTTTATCATTCATGCGCTGAATACTATTTATGTTAACTTCATGGTAGTACCAACGACAGCCTCACAAATAACCAGAAGTGTAAAATGCCATCAGTACCAGCCAAATTTAAAGTGGCTCCAAAGGTGTATGGGGAAAGTCTCACAGTTTCCATCTGCCCTATACCACTGACCCAGTAAGAGTTTTCTCAGCTGTAAAGGGAGACAAAACCCAAACACTAGCACCTACAATATGCATAAAAAGACATAATGCATTTTCCCTGATTTAACACTGTCAGTCACCAGAGATATTATCTCTCTTCTTCTAACAATGAGAGAGAGAGAGAGAGATTCAGTTTAAATACAAATTAAACACATTAAATGTGTGAGGTGCTTGCTAAAGTGTCTGGAAGCTATCAAGCCAACCACTTACAGAATCAAGTCTCTCTCCGCTCTTGTGCCCATCTGTCCTGACTAACCTGTCAAAATTTACAAGCAACAACAGCTCATACTGCCTATTACATACTGGTAATCAGTGCTACCAAGGAAAATGAAATGGAATTCACATATTTTGTAATGAACAGGTCATTCAGTACAAAGAAATTATGCTAAATTGTTTAAATGAAAATTGGATAGCCTCAGAATTAGAGAGATTCCTAAAATAAAGCATGTCTTTCAGTCCCTCCAACAGAGACGAGACTTAACTTCAACTACTCCACTGAGTTTTTACGAATTTATGTTTTTATGCATTTATGTTTTTATGCTTTTATGCTGGTATATACTTTATTGTAATAAAAACTACAGCTCCTGCTTCCCAATGGAAACAGAAAACTGAAAAACACCAACTGCCAGAGCTGGGGATGCATGATATCATAAACAAAGAACTAACACTAAAGAGCCAGTATTTTCAGAAGCTTAAAAAGGGAGATTAAACATTGGCAGAAAACATCCCCATAAGTATGGTAAACACTTATGCTAGAAAACCAGCTAGATCTCCTTGCTACAGAGAAGGAGCAGTGATTGCTGTTAAACTTACAATATCCTCAGGAGTTGCACGGTGGACTGTCAAATCATGGACGGTACTCTGCAAATGGGAACCAGAGAACACATCAAAAGCCAGAACTGAGGACAAACTGGATTTTTTTCAAGTTTAATTAAAAAAAAAACCTAAATTACAATATAATTAGCATAAAACTATACAACAGTGCATTTTTATGGCATTGTAAAGCATTCCACCTCAGTGAGGTAGGCAATCAGCAAAATTGATACCCCTGTCAAGACCAGGCCCGCTCTTCAGCCTAAAGAGCAGGCTGCCAGCTGGTAGGCCTAACCTCAAGCAGGACCAAGGAAGCGAGAGGGGTCATGTCCACGCCACGCCACGCACAGGCAACTCCCAGTCACGGTATCCCCTCCCCGCCCAAATCTACGCACAAATTGGGCATCTCCAAACGTGAGCCCCCACAGAGGACGGTGACCTCCAGAGGCTCCCCCCAGCCGGCACGTCCGTTGGCACGGAGACTCCCCGGCCCTTCCCCAGCCGGTAAAAGGCCACAGCGCGATCCGCGTGTCACCCAGCAGAAGCAGCCCCGCCGCCGGGCCCGCCTTGCTGCCCGCAAGCCGGAGGAGGAGGAGCGGGAGGAGTCGCCGAGGCCGGAGCAGGCCCGGAGCTCGGCTCGGCACCCGGGAGGGGGAAGCACTTACGTCCCAGTCCCG
>NW_008796114.1:505651-511744 GCF_000699145.1 Aptenodytes forsteri
GCGGCTCCCCTCAGGGCACCCCAAACCACCGCCTCCCCGCGGTGAATCCCGGTCCCCCCGCCCGAAACGTCCGCCCTATTAACCCCCCCTCATCCTCGTTCACCCGCACCTCACGCCGTGTTCCCGCCGCCGGCCCCTCCACGCGGGTAGGTATCGCCGGTGCCTGTGGCTCCCTCTCGGGTTTTCTGTGAGGATGCAGCCTCTGCCCTTGCCCGCCCCCGGGCGACACCTCAGGGGTGCAGAGGGCACCCCCCCCTCGAAGTAGGGCAATGCCTTGGCAACTCCAGCCTTGTGTGAAGGGGGCTTTTTATACTCCACAGGGAAAATCCACATGAGCTGCTCCTAGCCATGTCACTCTTCCATGTCTTCCACTTCTCGCCTCCATTTTTCCACTCACTCGTTTCATTAATATCCCTCCTTGCTGCAAATACCCTCCCAAGCCATCTCTCGATGTCCCTCTGAGAAAGCCTTGGAAATTTCCCCATGCAAAAATGTCTTTCAGATCCTATTATGGGTGATTAAGAGCAGAATGTCACACAAACTATTAAATTAAGGTGACATCAAATTAAAGAGTGGCCCTTGACTGTGTTTTAACAAACAGATCTCATTAGCAGTGTGTTGTGGTTTAACCCGGCAGGCAGCTGAACACCATGCAGCCATTTGCTCACCCCCCCACCCTCACTGGGATGAGGGAGAGAATTGAGGGGGGAAAAAAAAAAAAGAGTAGAATTCGTGGGTTGAGATAAAGACAGTTTAATAGGACAGAAAAGGAAGGGAAAATAATAATAATGATAAAAGAATATACAAAACAAGTGATGCACAAGGAAATTGCTCCCCACCTGCCAAACGATGCCCAGCCAGTTCCCGAGCAGCGGTCACCCCTTCCCCGGCCAACTGCCCCCAGTTTATATACTGAGCATGACGTCCCATGGTATGGAATGTCCCTTTGGCTGAAAAGTCCTTGACTAGTGTAAGCACAACTTAGCAACAACTAAAACATCGGTGTGTTATCAACATTATTCTCATGGTAAATCCAAAACACAGCATTATACCAGCTACTAGGAAGAAAATTAACTCTATCCCAGCCGAAACCAGGAGACAGTGCCCCTGAGGAAGGGTGTACCTCCCTACCCACAAGGAATTTCCAGCTTCCACAAAGCAACTGGCTGTTCTTAAACAAGTCATTTAGTTTACACGAGTGTAATATATTTCCTATAGACTTGCCCCACGAATATGCCACAGATCCTCCACTTCCCTGTCACATACATGGTGACAAGATGTAAATTATTCTGAAGTGTTAGAGTTAACATTTTGTATTACAGTGTGAGCTTAATATTTTGTCTGCTGGATGTGGAAAGTGAAGATGTTGCGTTTATCGGCCTTTCATTCAAAATTCCTTCCTTGCTTAAAGATAAAAATTCCCTTTCACCAAGATTTTCTGGTGCTTAAGGTCCTCATCAGTCTAATTCTGGCTTTACCAACATCACTGTAAAAAGATTCATGTGAAGGTTAGGGACGTGGTTTAGTGGGCATGGTGGTGTTGGGTTGATGGTTGGACTCAATGATCTTAGAGGTCTTTTCCAACCTTAATGATTCTATGATTCTATGATTCTAAGGTGCAGATGGTAATGGTTAATGTGCTGAAGGAAGGAAGGAAGGAACATATGATACAAAAAAGATTGAAATTACGAAGGAAGGAAAAAAAGTGACAGAAATACTATCAGCAGTTGTCTCTGCTGAAGATGGTAATGGTTAATGTGCTGAAGGAAGGAATTGCATTGCATATGATACAAAAAAGATTGAAATTACAAAGGAAGGAAAAAAAGTGACAGAAATACTATCAGCAGTTGTCTCTGCTGAAGTGCTGCAAATGTGGCTGAGTATTTTTATACTGGAGATTGCACCTGAACTTCAGTTTCCATCTAGACACTAAACATAGATACCATATGCAACCTGAAACTGAACAGCAGTGTTCAGCCTGTGGTAAAACAAATCCTTGATCCTAGGCACATGTGCAAGGCAATGCACTGGATTCATTGCTCTCTGTTTATTTGAAAATTTGGAACCCAAAAGCATAAATTAAGGGTGCATCTGGAATTTTCTCCTAACATGGCTTTAAATTGTCTTGAAGAACAAGGTCTATTGAAAAGAGAAGAAAGCGATAAAGGCGCAATTAGATCAATACATCATCCACTCTGAAACCTCTTAAACCTCTCTGCTATTATTAATTACAATCAAATATAGATGTTAAATACCTAATACAAGCAAATATAATACAAGCCAGAGACACTTCTCATTCAATCAGCCTATTCTTAAACACTTCAGCCACCTGTAAGAAAATGGGGAGCAGGTTCTATCAGATATCTTAAAAGCCTGTCTACCTTACAGTTCTTATTGTTTTTCACACTGCATTTACAGCAGAGTCTGAAAATGTCACGTTATCTCTGCAGAAACCAGCTGAGCATCTACAGCATCCATTTACTCGCAGTGGAGCTTACATAAGATGGAGACTACATATTCAAGTGGCAGTGGTTTAAAACCATCAGGTTTCCAAACAATTTGGTTTGTTAAACATTTATACTCTTTTTCTTTCCCCTTCCAAGCTAGTACGATTTGTGGAATTCCTTTGTAATTAAGATCTTTCTTCTATCCTGGATGTTTTTGCAGCACTGGTTATGAGGAGAAATGTCAGTTCCTTACTGTGTTTTTTTCCTATAGCAGTGAGATTTTCTACTTTTGTGCTATCACAAAAAACCCCCAAACCCAAAGCTACACTCTTGTGAGCCTCTGGTTCAGCACAGTTCCTCCTTCCCCTGGGACACTCACAACCCTGGGCTTTGCTTATACTGGAAAAATGGGCCATGTTAGGAAACATGTGCCCCCACACAGCCAGAGGAAAGGGCCCTGAGAGCATTATCACCCTTCCTGGAGGTCTGGCACCTTGGGCTTGCTGCCAACCTAGAGATAGCGCAGCTGAGGACTGCCCCCTTTCCCTCTAGTGACCTTGGAGGCAGGGCTGCCGTGAGACCTCAGCGAGGGCTGACCTCCCCCTTCCCATGGGAGCTGCATTTCAGCTGAGGGGCCGGAGCTTGGCCCTGCCTCAGCTACAGCTACAGCTGCGTGACAGCCATGCCTGTATCCCATCAACCCGGACCTGTCAACCAACTTGCTGGCCAGACCTCAGACTTGCCTCATTGCTATGGACTTGCCTGCTGATCACAGGGCTGTGCCCGTCCCTGATTGCCATCACCGGACGTGACTCGCTAACTCATGTTCCCAGCTTGACCTCAGACCTATCCCATTGCCGTGGACTTGTCTGGCGATCTGGACTCCCTGGTGACCCCAGCTGCCATCTCCAGGCCTGCTCTGCTCCCCTTGCTCACATCCTGTGGGATGGGGCCCTGGCCAGTGAGGTCCCTGCTCTGCTGGCCATGTTACGGCACTCAGCTCCCTGTCCCTTAGGGAGCAGCATGGCCCCCGCTGTCCCCTGTCACCAGAGTACTGTGGCACATACAAGAATACCATACCACTTCCACTGACCCAGACCCATGGTCTGTCTGGACCAGCATCTTGTCTCTTACAGGGACTAGCTCTTTCTTCCAAAATACACGCTGCCATTCAAGAACAAGATCCAGGTGGAAGTGAAAAGGGAAAACGGGCTACCCATCTTTATCAAAAGGGCTGAGTGAAGAGTTACAAATCGGC
This sequence comes from Aptenodytes forsteri, assembly GCF_000699145.1. NCBI lineage: Eukaryota > Metazoa > Chordata > Aves > Sphenisciformes > Spheniscidae > Aptenodytes > Aptenodytes forsteri. The sequence continues at coordinate 509,357 of NW_008796114.1, forward strand.
CAACTTCCATTTGTTATCTAGAAAGATAATGAAACAAGCTGTTCAGCAATCAGTGTGCAAGCAACTAAATAACAATAAAGTGATGAGAAACAGGCAGTGTGCATTTGTCCAGAACAAATCATGTCAAAGTAATCTAATTTATTTCTTTGCCAAGATAACTGACTTAGTAGGTGCTGAAAGGAATACATGAAACATATTTTGACTTCAGTAGGGCTTTTGACATTGCCTTGAACACCACTCTCATAAAGGCAAATAGGTCTCAGATGGTATTAACATGAGAGGGCTGTGTGATTGAAAAGCAATTCCCAAACTGTAGCAGTGGATATTTTCCTGTCAATAGGAAGGTATATGAAATTAAGAGATCTGATCTGTCTGCTAGGATTGATTACTTTAATTAGTGACTTGAACGGTGAAATTGACCTTTGACTTCAAATTTCTGCAAATAACACTGAGTCGGGTAGTACCGCACTTTGGAGGCAAGGATTTGAACAAAGGTTTAACATTGCTAAATCACAGAAAGAACCTCGAAATAGTGAGGTGAAATTCAATAAAGACAAGCACAAAGTATTACACTTTGAAAAGAAAACTTGAATTATCAAATTCAAAATGAGGAAAAAATGTGTAGTCTTTGGTAAGATACCAAAACGTACATCCACTCAGGGCAAGTACTTTAAGAAACCCATAATTCTGCATTGGAAAGTGTGGACTATATGGAGAGCCACTTCTTTGTCATGAAGACAACATGACTAGGGAAGGACAACACACTGACACCACACTGTTCTCCTGATTTGAAATACGCACAGCACCAAATGACACAAAAATTATTTGCAGCTGCCAGAACTACCTTGGTTTGCAGAATACCGGCCTTGTGCCATCTGTCACATTGCTCTGAGCAACCTGGCATGGCCCTGACACGGTTTTGCTTTGCTGTACCTCCTCCTGTTCCCTGAAGCCTCTCCTCTCTGTGAGAAGACGTGCTCCCCAGTCTCCTCCCTTCCTCTCCTCCCACATGCCAGAGGGCTGCCGGCCCTGCCAGAGGGACCTGTGGGTCTGCAGAGGGCAGTGGGTGAGAAGGGAGCTGTAGGGTTGAGGAGCCTTGAGCTCTACAGTGTGGGAAGGGGAAGCCACGAGTCTCCCAGTGCCACCACTGCTTGAAAGTCCCCCAGGACAGGTCACACTGTGTCCCGGAAGGAGGCAAGACAGAGTCACAAGAGCCCAGAGGTGACATTGCACAGGTCTCCTGGTCTGCACAGCATGACACTTCAGGCTGAAAGGCAAACATTTCGTGTTCGAGTGTCCATCTTCCAGCAGATCTCAAATGGGGGTTTTTGCCCTTAATACCACTTCTTGGGACTCTGACAAAAGGCAGGGTGACTTCAATGGCAGAAATCACAGACAATCGTTTTGTTTTTTTCTCTTGGCAGGGATCACACAAAGGCCCGAAGATCAAAATGACGGCATAACGCACTCTGACTCGTTTTGCTGAGCTTTGCAACTTTTACTCCAAAGACTAGTGACTCCCAGGAAATCTCAGTCTTGAAAACAAACCCCACAACTTGGAAAGCTTCTGTGGCCAGAGTCACCGCAGCCGGAGACTGCAGGCTGGCTTTATAAAACTGCGACTCCTACAAGTTCATCCTCAGTCTGAAAAACCTTTCAGGTTGCTTTCTAGTAATGCTGTCTTCTCTGACTTAAAAGTGCACTCCTCCACCATGGGATCTGACACAGTTCCCAGGCGTGTTTTCAACAACAGAACACAGGAGGGGTAAGCCGTGAGAAAGAGACCCCTGGCCCTTTCACAGCCCAACAGTATCGCTCTCATCTTGCTGAAAAGGTTGAGTAGCACAGTATTGTTTGTAGCAGCTTCATGAATGACTCAAAGCATGCAAGATGTACCAAGCCATGCTTGAATTAACGAAATGACATTTTGCTGCAGCCTTTCACACCTTTGCACTGAACTGCAGCCCTTCACACCTTTGCACTGAACTAAAAGACGAGGGCATTTATCTCAAAGTTACTAGCAGCCAAAAACAAAGGTTGGGGATGGCCCCGTGCGAGATGCATTGGAGGTGCAAGCCGCCACTCCAGCAAGCCAGCAGAGCGCGGGGCGAGGACGCCCCTGACTCGGTGGGCCAGGGGTGTTGAAGCCCTGCGGATGCCGCTGCCGTGGCCCCATCCCCATGTGCCTGACGACGCCAACGTGCCCCTAAGCTCACAGCGCAGCTCCCCAAGGGGAAAATCTCCCTGACAACCGCCTGCCAAGGCCGGCTCAGATTTTGGGGCCGGGCACAGGGAGGAGACCCTCCTCCCCGGGGCCGGCCAGCCCGCCGGCCTCCCTTCCCATCCATTCCCCTCTCCACCCCCCCCCCCCCGCCCCCCGGGGGGCCC
>NW_008796114.1:512559-521115 GCF_000699145.1 Aptenodytes forsteri
TATGGGGATAATGGTACAACAAAAAAAAAAAAAAGGGGGGTGGTGGTGCACTTAATAAGCCTTTTTAAACACCACTTTTCACACTTGAGCGCTTCTGTACGATCAGGGTGCTCTCCCCTGGGAGCCCGGGAGGTGAGGCAGGGCTGCACAGGTGAGGTGTGATGTGAGGAGGCTGCAGAGCAGCACTGCTAAAGCCATGGCTGTTTGTGATGGGGAAAGAAGCCTGTCGTTTATGTATGCCTAGCTATTGCGGGTTTCCCCCCCTCCCCCCTTTTTAATGTCGTTCTTATCTCAAGCAGCTAAGTGGTACCTTGGAAACTCTGCCCCCGTTGTTTGGATTGGGCGTTAATTGCTGGATAAGATGTTCTGATGTACCAAAAGATGGTGAACAGGGCAAATGAATCTTCCCTCCTGTCCTCAGTTGCACAGGACAAGAGAAAATGGAAAACATTACTTTTTCCACACTATATTTCTAATGCTTCAATATGAAGTGAGTTGGTAGAGAGTGTGATAAAAGGGGGGGGGAGGGGGAGCATGGGGAGGTGGTGTTAATCATCCCTTGCTTTGCTTTACTCTGAAATTCCAAAAGATCCAGACCTTTAAAGACCGTCTGTCTTCTATTATGTGTGTTACTATGTAATAAAATGCACCTGGTATTTATGGGGCAGGAGTTGCATGTCAGGGCTATGATGCAACTGAACCCAGCTTTACTTAACTGTTGGGTGTCACCACTGAACCCAGGAGGTCAAAAGCACATTCTGGGCGTGAGCCTCCTTGTAGAACCTGGTGGTGATGTAAGTTAGGCTTCTTCGGGTGTTACAGGTATTGGGTATTATGATGGGGGCTTGTTAGCAGAGACAGCATGTGGACTGACTTCAGTTAAAATGAATCTGCTTCCTTCTATTGAATGTGCTCTTTGAAGCCACATGTTTTGCCAGACATCTTCCAGAAAAAAAGTTTTCTCTCCAGGAGAACAACTAGGGTGATAGTGGAGTGGGAGGAGGCAGGGAGGGAGTACATGACTGCTTTGTGGTGTTTGCAGGTATCTAAATGCATCTTCTGCTTGATGGCTACTTTCAGACACTAGGCCATTCTCATGGCTGTGAAAAGCCACCCAGTCCAGACTACTGCCGCATTTAAGCGGAAACTTTAGTGGACTAATCTCCATGTTTCTGTATGCTGGAACATAAAATCTCTGCAGAGATACTGAGCTGGTCAAGAGCATATCTAAGGAGGGAAACTTCAGGTTTGAGGCTTAGTGTTTTTTTAATGCAGAACTCTCCAAGCACTGCCATGAACATGCTTAAAGAGGGTCATGCAACCAGCTCCTGCTATGAAAACTAATTTGGAAGAGAAAAACCACTTACATAAAGATGGACTGTGCTAGGAGGCTTTCTGATGAGGGGTACCCAGAACAGGTTCTAAGGATAGAGAAGTCCTAGAGAAGAGAAGGCTCCAGGGATACCTTATTGTAGCCTTTCAATATATAAAGAGGGCTTACAAGAAAGATGGAGAGACGCTTTTTATCAAGGCCTGTAGTGACAGGACAAGGGGCAACAGTTTTAAACTGAAAGAGGGTAGATTTGGGTTGGACATAAGGGAGAAATTCTTTTACGATGAGGGTGGTGAGGCACTGGAACAGGTTGCCTAGAGAAGTTGTGGATGCCCCATCATTGGAAGTGTTCAAAGCCAGGTTGAACGGGGCTTTGAGCAACCTGACCTAGTGAAGATGTCCCCTGCCCATGGTAGGGGGAGTTGGACTAGATGATCTTTAAAGGTCCTTTCCAACCCAAACCATGCTATGATTCCTCACTGGGAAGCCCTGCAGATGCTATTCCTGAGCTGAAATAGCAAAAGCCTTCAAGAAGGTGTCTGGCCTAATCAAGACAACTGGCTGCAGGTGTGTACAGCCCCCTCCCCAGCTGTGGCTCTGAACTGATGAGAGGCAAACATGATGGGGTCTCCTCTTGCCAGCCTGATCAGAGCTAGAGGTTGATTTGTCCTGGTGGTCCTGCATCTCCCTGGTGATGAGGATTGCTCAAAGTTTGGTGGTGGAAATCTTGACTTTAATCTGGGACCATGCTCTTGTGGGGAGGTTTTTCTTGTGCAAGAGTTGTGAAGATGCTTAGGGGCATGCTGTCCTCCGGGTAGTTGTTGGACCTTCTGAAGGAACACGAGTCCTGCAAAAACTCAGTGTACTAGTCCTTGCCTTTCACTGCAGTTTTTAGCCTCGAACTCTTAGTGAGTGGAGTGTCAGCCAGTGTTTGCCAGTTGCCTGCCACTTGCAAGCTCTCTGCTCTTCCTGGTCCTTTCAGTCTTCTCCTGTCTCTGTGCTGATGGCAGGTCAGCCAGAAGCCTCTGATACCTTGAGGCAGATACCACATGGACCATTAACCTTAGTTACAGGAAATTTAATTGAATAAAAACAGCATTTTCCATGTGGAAGGGCTGCAGTGGGTGAGTTTAATTGCTTTCCCTCTGCAGCAAAGCCAGGTCTGGAGTGGTCTGGCTCTGAAACAGGGATTTGTTTTCCTGATGCTGTGGGTTCTGCTGTCTTCCCCTCTCTGCTGCTCTCTCTTATGAGGGCAGGCCTACAAAGCGAGGGACAACTCAGAGCCAAGGACAAGGCGTGAGGATTGGCTTGTGATCCATTAGTCCTCTGTAAATGCTCTGATTGTTCACGTGCTGTGGCTGCCAGGGCACATCTGAAAATGCAGCTGAATAGAGCAATGCTTGAATGATGGATGAGAGAAAGGAGGGAACAAGACTGCTCCTCCTGTCTGGTGCTTTAGAGACATTGCTTTCTGAAAAGAGTTGTGCTTATCTCAAAGGATGTTCTTCATCCACATAATCTTCCATACTCCCTGGGATACAGGTATGCATGCATGAGGGAAAGGGAAAAGCAAGTCCTATGAGATTGTTGATGAGCAGATGTATCCAAGGTGAAGAAAGTCCAACTCGGGGCTCTGGAGCAGAGCTGGCAAGTCACTTCCCTTCTGTGCAACTCCTGGGTGTGTAAAATGAAAATAAGGGTACTTACATGCTCACCAAGTCCCCTAGCTGAAACTCTTATGCATGTATACATTGCCAGGTCTCTTCACTTTGTGTGTGGAAGGGGAAAACCCCTCCTATGCGCTATGCAGGAATACTTCACCATGTATCTTGAGGCAGGAGAGCTGTCAGGCTTTTTTGTACTTGGCAACTAGGATTTAGGCTTTAATTCCTGAGGTGGAGCTGTAGAAGTAAAGCTGTGCTGAGGAGGAGCACAGCCACCTCTGCGGCAAGGGTCTTCTAGAGTTGGCCTGTGAACCGAGGGACGTGTCAAACTCCTTCCTCATGGTGGAAAGTCTTAATTTGTTATGGGGTAGTCTAGTCTAGTTCCCTTTTCCTCCTAGCAGCACTTTGAAATTTCCCCCTCTGCACAGTTGTTTGTTTAATGTTTAACTGTGAATGTAAAAAATACAATGTTAAAACCAGCTGTTGCGCCTGTCACTATGTACCCATGCTCTAACAGCAAAGGCAGGCGTGCATGATTAGTATCTGGTGAACGATTAGTTGGGCAAACAGGATTATCTTACTTTAGAATTGTTTAAACTGGAGATGTCCAGTATGGGGAAAAAAATGAGCACACTCATGAGCATCTCCAGTTCCACATACTCAACATGTCCCTACTTGGGAGGGAGAAAGGAAGGAGAACTGATTTGCTGGACTGCCTGTGCAGCGTGTTCCTACCCAGAAGACTGAACAAGAGTTGCAAAATATTTCTGCTGGATTTATTGGAGAAGGCTTATGTGACAAGTGAGAGAACCTGCTTAGTTCCATGATTGCAGTAATACAAGGGCTTCCAAAAAGGAAAAAAAAAAAAGGTGTGTGTGTGTGAGGACTGAGGGAATTCAGAGTGAACGACTTTTCACCACTGTAAGCTCTGGCAGTTGCTAATGGTTAATGTGCTGAAAACACAAATGCCACTAATATTGTGCTTGTGGGTATTTCCTGTATGAAGTCTTGAGTGGTGCAGGAGAGTATAATGAGGAAGAAGACTGTTGGAGACAACAAAAGCTCTTCTTCCTAATCAGAGCTTAGGTCAGCTGAATGCATGATTTGGAAGATACATGGCCTATAGAAAACCAAGTCTCTACCATGTCCAACCCAAACCTATCTCTCAGGTGAACAAGTTTTCAACTTTCCATTTGTAAGCAAAGCTGCTGCAATCCAGACACAGCTCTTGGACATTTATGCAGTGCATCTTGGTTGTGATGAGCCCAAAAGCTGAGCAGTGGGCTGCACCTATTTTAGGAGAAAGAGTGGGTAATATTTTCCTCCTCCTCCTCCCTTGCCAGGACTAGGAACAGAGCCCCAGTCTCAGTTCCCATATGGCTCAGCTTTACTGTAAGCTGTGATTGACAGTAGATTAAGCTGTGGCTTCTCTGCTGAGCAGTTGTGCCATGTGAGGATGTGTAGCCCTGGAATGACTGTTTTCTATGTGGAGGCTATCTGAGGGGTGATGAGTAAAAAATTATCCTCAGTGAATGAGCGAGAGAGAGGTTGTGTGCCACCATGGAGGCTTGCTAACATCATTACCCTTCCTTCTTTCATGACTGCAGATGGGATAAAGTTGGCTGACCTAAGGGAAGAGGGGAATCAACACTAGCAAGAACAGAAGTCTTTCAATTAGATGCCTTAAACTTTGTGACCCTCTAGTAGAGACCAAATGCCTTTTCCAGCCCAGAGAGCATGATGCATTTGGGTTCCTCTGTCCCCTAGTGAATGGGTCTCTGACACATCCTTGGTGTGGATGGCAGTTGCACTTGCTTTGCTCTAGGCAAGGGGCCAGAACTGGAATTCGCCCATACGTTCCTCTGGGATTGTGTGATGAGTCACTTGCTCAGACCAAAGCCATCTGTTGTAGCTGCAGGGAAACTCCTTGATCTGCTACACAGGGCAACCTGGTTTAGTAAGTGGCAGTGATCAAATCTGTTTATTGTTCTCTGCTGTTTCACATGCAAATGTAGGTCCCACTCCAGCAGCACCCGTGTCTATTATAACAACTCTAGGAGCAATTTTTTCACCACCTGCTTCTGAGCTGTTTTTGGGCTTCATGTGTAGGACTCTTCAAGCTGGAACTAAACTACCACAAAGTATTCCCTTGCTCTCCTGCACGTCTTTTCCATAATGTTAGTCTTGGCTCCAGCCCAAGTTTCAGCCCACAGCTACACCATGCAGGCAGTAAAACTTTAGTCTCCTGTTTGGAGATGGCCGAACCTGAGCTATAATGGGGGGATCAGGTTAGGTTCTGTCCTTAATGCTGAGTGGAAGCCCACAGTTTTAGCCACAGGGATACAGGTAAAAAACAAATAAATTGGGAAGACTACAAATGTTTGAACGAGAAGATCTCCTAAGGTCAGTAGAACTCCTGTTATTGCAGGATCTCCAGGGCCTGAACACTGTTGCTTTTTGGTTGCTGGCTCTAGTCTGTTCACCACAGGACACTGGAAGGGCCTCAGCACACCATTTCTGGAGCCTAATATTAAATTCTGTATGAGGCAGAAATGTAGGCACAATATCAAAGCGAGTTATAGTATATGATGTCTGAAGCCAAGCAAGGGTCAACAGAATCCCTTTGGAATAACTTTTGTATATATGATTTATCTTTTTTAAAGAAAAAACCAACCCTAGGAGGTGACTGTGTAGGCAGTGTAGAGCACACAGCACTTGGAATGCCCTTGCTGCTTCTCAGTGGGGTCTCTTGGCCAATTCTCACCCTGCCCAGAGTCACGCAAAAAGCTCTTGCTTACAGGAGAAAGCAAAAGTAACCTATGAAAGGAATGGCGTGGGGATCTGCTGTAAACATGAGCTCGACCAGTGTTTTCTGCAGCAGAAAATACAGTCTTGAAAACTTTGGCTCTGGTAAAACTGGGATATCCTAAGTGAAAGAATGGTGTGGGAGGTGGCTTTGCTTTGAGCTGGGGATGGGATCATGTGCCCACCTGAGATCCATTCAAACTTAAATTATTCTTTGGCTTTTAGGATTTTGTTCTTTGTGGGTTTCCCTACCTAGAGGGGTGAAAGAGAGCACATCTTGAAGGAGGCTATCAGTTTGCAGGCTTTAGGAAAAAAGCCTGAGAGGTCTGCTCTGGTTTCTTGCAGGGTGGCCCACAGACCTTCAGATGGTGACTTCAGTGCTGGCAAGAATTTTATTTTTATTTCTAATGTGTAAGTTAACGCTGTCAAGCCCAATAACTTGTCATTGAACCAAAGCATCTCTTTTGAATTTGGATGTTGTTCTAAATCTTAAAATCACTCTCTTCTTGTTGGGTTGTCCTGTTTAAAATCAGAGCTGATCAGGTTTTGTTGTTCCCCCTGCCGCCCCCTTCCCACCCCCCAAGTTGTTTAGATTAAAAAAGAAAAAAATTCTGAATAAGAGTAACTTCACCAAAATGTCTGTCCTCAGTTTGAACTCTTTCCAAGAACACTGCAGCAATTTATCATACTAATATTTGCATTGTAAGGGGAGGCTGAAATGTCCTTAAATAACTTGTGCAGAAGTTGTTGGGTAGGAAGGTGTGCTTTTCCTATACAGACCTCATCTGCTATTTCAGGGGATATTTAGGGAATGAAAGTGCAGTCTATAAAAGCTGTATTGCAAGGGTGTGCCATCTGCTTGGTTTGAGAATATAGTTTAGTACGTTTGCATAAGCAAACGTTATTTCCTGCTACGTATACTTAGAGAAATGCAGAGGATTTCAGAAATGGCCTTCCTTATTTTCTTTATGCTGATGTTTTTCTTTGGGCATAGAAATAGCTACTTCAGTGTGGTTTAAAACAAATGAACGATGGTTTTTTTTGAAAAAATATGTATCCTAGATGTGGATTGAATTAAAAAAAAAAAACAAACACCACAACATCTGAAGTGTCACTGAGGTGAAGAACTTGGGAGCCACAAAAGAACCAGACATTTGTGTCGTGACAGTAATCCCTGGAGTTATTGCCGTGAGCTTGGGGTGGTGGCAAATTTGGAAAGATTATAAACCCTTTTGTTTCAAGGGTTGCCCTAGCCCAGAGTTCCAGCTGCTGTGGGTTAGGAAGACGCTATTTATTAGAGAGTAGTTTGTTCCTTAACTGGCTGTTCGAAAAAGGATTTATTTGTTTATTTTTGACATCTTTCTGAAGTCTGAGGGTGGTCAGAAACAGGTACCTACTTCATCCAGCATGGCAACTTCAAGTTTTTCTTTCTGGCTGTCCTGGAGACTTCCTAATGACATTGGTTAGAGGACAGAATTTCAAAAAAGGAGAAAGATAAATATTAACACGCTTTGTATTTGTCTTACTTCCATTTATGCTGCACAGATACTGTTGCAAACGAGTGAACTCATGGGAATGTCCATGGCAGACCATAAGTCCACACAGCATATTTGCACAAAGTGGAACTTTAAAATGAAAAGTATTAATCCTGGAACAATTACGTTAATGTGACTGAGGCTGTGCTTGATATATGCAGAGTCTGTCACTTAGTTTATGCTGCTTTGAATATTTAATACTCCTGGCAGAAATGCTGGAAGAAAACTGTGGGCCAAGGTTATTTGACAGATTGCTTTTGGCAGTTAAGACTTACTGACATTAGGGCACAAAGTCAGACAGAGACAGGCTGAAATGGAATGCTCCTCTGAGCTCCACTTGTTTTGTTGTCAGGCAGGAGTGGTGCTCATATCTCATAAGAGGGCAGGAAAGAGGTTCTGTAACGCCTGTCACTCTGTCGCATAACTATTTTCTTTCAGGGTCTCAGCTTCTCCCTGTTGCATTGTCAGTGGGAAGAGCAGCTGAGTTCGGCACTGACAGGTATGTGCTTCAAGTACTGCCTCAATTGCTCTAGCCCATCCGGCTGAGTCCTACTTCACTTAATTTCAGGGTCTATATAAAAATGAAGCACCTCTTTCTTGTGCAACAGCAGGCAGTAGCAATTCAGTGGCTTTTGTAGACGTATCCTGCGCTGAGACCTTCCATTGTAACTAGCAGCCTGTGGGTTTGCTTGCCGGATGTGTTCCCTGCCCACTGGCTTGGCTTGGTGCCTTGTCAGGCTCACAACCAAGTGCTGTCGCAACGTGGACCGATAATCCCCAACAGTCTCAAAAGGAGCGGCTTGCATGTGGGTGCGGCGAAGAACACGGCAAAGTCCTGGTGTGATTCGAAGGTTTTGCCTAGCGTGAGGTGGTGGAAAGGAATCCACAGTAAAGCTCTTGAAAACCTTTGCTTGCAGCAGAAACTGTTGTTGCAACCTCCTGCCTGCCCTTAAATTCACATCCCTGCAGTCTTAAGCTGATGTGTAATCTCTGTGGGAAATGCAGACTTAATAATCAGTCCAAGGACTCTTTTGTGTCAACAAAAGCCTCGTTTATTTTGCTTAATGTTTGCAGCCATTTTGGTCCTGTTCAGCTGTGTGAATTTGGGACTGGCTCCTTCTGCCTGTTCCCATCTTGACAATGGAATTCAGATGCACTTTTTTTTATTTCTCTCCCCCCCCCCCCCCCCCATCCTCCCCCGGGGGTTAAAACACGGGCA
>NW_008796114.1:521249-525358 GCF_000699145.1 Aptenodytes forsteri
TTTTTTTTTTTCTCCCCCCCCCCCCCCCCCTAATCTCCAGGGTGGTGATAGAACCGAAGTACAAATATTTGTCTTTCCTGATCTAACATGTTTTTATATAGTGCTGAGAGCTCTCTCTTTATTCAGCTGTCTAACTGTTCTGTCTACCTTGAAATACAGAAAAAAGCTCAAGGTCAATCATCTGAGAAACAAAACTGTCATGAGCTTGGCTGGTGAATAGAGATGTACATGGCAGAGGCTTGGCAATGGGAAGGAATGCGAGGAGCAGAAGTCTCTAAAGCAGTCCTGGTCCTGCCTCAGCCCTGCAGGGCAAAAGGCAGCAGTATGGTTATTGCTGACAAACGTTAGTGCAGGGCCTGGCTGTCAAAGGGAGCATTTGGTACATGAGGTTGTTTCCCAAGATCCAGCCTGGACTGTCCCACCTCAAACCTAACCGCAGGTACCTGCAGGAGGTGAGGATTTCAGCTTGGAAGGTACAGATGAAATCTAGCACTGTATTATGGTACCAATATAGACAGCCTCCATCTGTGTGTGTACAAGGAAGGGGAAGGGAGAGGTGCAACTAGTTTTCTGTGGTGCTGGAAATGGTCTGCTCCAGAGTGAAGTCCCTCAGCAGTGGTGGTGTTGCAGGAGTGATGGCAGCCCAGTTGACCTTCTTACTGCCCAGGCAAGACTTCTTCCTCTTCTCACCAATGCTAAGTGAGTGGTGGTGGATGCAGAGGAGGCTCGTAGTCTTTTGTTCTAGTATGAGGGTTTATTATTATTATTATTTTAAATAAAAACTGTGCTTTTTAGCTGGAGTTCCTCTTGTCTCTACATGCAACATCGGTAGGATCTTATTTCTGTGTTGGGAGGGAGGATTGTATATGATGGGAGCAGTGGTTCTATAGTGGGGAGGGGTTCTTGTGTCAGAACTGCTTGTTCTTAAAATGAAATAATCTTTGGAATGGTATGGAGGAAGAATGGTGTTTGAACTAAATAAATCACCTTTTTTTCCTTCACCTCCTGCTTTTTTCCACTCTTCAGAAAATATTTTGCTGGAAGTGATGCCCTTGAGGCAAACGCCAAATGCTGACTTTCAAAGGGACAGGTGGGACTACTAGCACTGGCTCAGTGGTGAATTTACTAAATCTGTTGCATGAAAATGTATATATTGTCTATATTAAGACACAGAATCTAGAAGCAAAACGTAGATTAAAAGTTTAAGGTAGGTTAATTGGAAGAAGGCCTGAAAAAGCACAAGCATTAGTTCATAGGTGCTACGTTGTTATCCCTGTCCCTCGTGATGCTTCTGCTAGACTGTTCACCCTGCCAGGCAAAATTACTTTCTCCAAGACACTAATTAGAGTTCCTTCCACTCTGTAGCACAAAATCAGAGTGATTGACAGCAAATGAGAGAGGCCCTGCTTGCAGTTAAATGTTAATCCTTTCTCCACTTTCCCAAGCCTCCTCATAATTGCACCTAGATTCTGCTGAACTTTGTTGCTCTGATATCCCCAAGCTCATTTGCAAGTGGTGGGGAGGATCTGGAGGGACTGTTAGTTGGGAACTTCTTGTGCAGGTTTGGCCCGCAGGCAAATTCCACCTATTTTATTGCCATGTTTTGGAGGAATAGCTATTATGTCAGGCAGAGGCCTATCAACCAAAGCTTTGTGCTGCTGGGAGCTGCTGCTGTATCCGTGACACTTGTGAGGGGGAGAACAGAGCTGTATCCTGGGGCTGGGATCTGGCCCCTCCACTGAAAGTGCAGGATCTGCCCATGAGAGGCCCTGTGTTACTGTGGTGATGGCGGCAGGGTAAATAACTAGATAGACTGGAACCTCAGTGGCCATCTGTCCAACTTCTTAATCACTCTGGCTTTTGCTGGGCTTTTATTATAAAGATTTTGATGGGGTTAGGTGGTGTGATGCTCCTGATTGATCTGGGTTATGTGCAAATGTAGGAATTCATTGCAAGTGAATTGTTAATATGCTGAGATGAAATTTAAAGTACACTGGGATCTTCTTAATGAGCTGCTCTGCAAATGTTGCTTGTGACTTTCTGATGTTCCTCTCTGTCTGAAGCACCCTATTTGAGTGTGGCTTGGGAAGCAGCTTTGCCTGTGGAGAGTGCAGAGAAAAAGGTGAGAGGAATGAAAGAAGTGTGATGGAATCACACCTGTGAGCTCCTACTTAGGCCAGAGGTGGTCCCGCCTCGATGCAGCTGGATGCTGCCCCAGATACTATCAGACCTAAGGGAGCTCAATGCACCTGAATATGGGCTTTTATGGGAACAGGGCAAAGGAGCTCTAACCAGCTGTTACAGGGAGCAAATACAGAGTGCTGAACACAGGGAATGTGGAGGGAAGTCATGTATAGTGGTAATATAGCATATACCAGTTTTCATGTGGGTAAGAAATGAGAGTAAGTGCTTAGATTTTAAAGAATATTGAATCTTGAGAATCTTGCCTCCATTCTCCTGGTAATCCTATTTCTTACTAGTATAACACTAGCAATATTATAAGATAATGGAAATGGCAGGAAAGCTGACTAAATGTTGTAGATGGCGTATGGTCAGCTTAGTTTTGTGGAGAGAGGGAAACCAAATGAGGGGTCTAACTGCTGTATCACAGCAGAGGGAAGGGACCTTCTCTCCCCCCTCAGGCTTCTCCCTATCAAAGCATTAATCATCAAAGCTCTTGTTTTCCTCCCCTTGCCCTTCTCTGGGATAGAGGTTGTGGAGTCTCCATCCATGGAGATATCCAAAACCCAACTGGGCAACTGGCTTTAGGTGACACTGCTTGAGCAGTGGTGTTGGACTAGATGATTTCCAGAGGTCCCTTACAACCTCACCCATTCTGTGATTTATAGCAATGTCCTTTTGAAAGGTGCTGTATGGTTGAGCCTTATACCATGGTAGGCACCAAACATGTAAGCGGCCTGCACCTTTGCCTTTGTGGTGAAGAGGTGCCACAGGGGCAGTGATTAAACTTTTCTTGTAGTAGGGTGTGGGCTGCAGGATTTGCCTCCTGATACTGGCCTAGATGCAGAGCAGAAATCCTAGTCCTGAATGTTTGCTCTGCAGCAGCTGTTGCTCTTGAGACCCCCAGTGAAATGCTGCAGCCCTTCTCTGGCATAAGGGTACAAGAGGCACAGGTAAGCCACATGCTTAGTATCCTCCAAGACTCATATGGCACAAGCTTTGGTCATCAGGATCAAAGATTAGGCTAGACGGAGGTGTCATCTTGGGGAGGTCAGTTCCACTAATTTTATAATAACCTTGGGATCAGTAATTCATGTACTTACATGAACAAAATTGCTTTGAGGTCTGTTTGCAAAGACTGAAACTTTGAGGACTGCCAGGGTTTGAAAAACAGGCTAGGGTCTCCAGGTGAGAGATCAGCAGAGCATCAAAGAGGAGGAGAGTGGGATGCTTGAGTGCTGCCCAGAAGAGAGACTACAGATCTGTTACCTGGGGAGCAGAAGCATTGTTGTGCAGCTGCTGGAAAGAGTCAGAGGGAAGTGACTCGGGGGTGTGTGTGTATGAATGCACCCCAAGTACTGCAAATGAGGCAGCTTCTTGGCCATTCAGTACTGCAGCAGGAGGGTGACAGAGATGTGTGCTGTGAGCTGCAGGCTTTATAACACCATCCCTCTTAAACTGATGTTTCTGAGGGTCATAGAATAGAAACTGTACAGGGAGCAGATCTCGGGCTTTGAATGTCTCAGTCACTGTCCCCAGTTAAGCTCTGAATGCATTGCTTGCGGCTCTCTGCCTCTTTTTGCACACTTAAGTCTCAGCATCTGTAAAATGGAGATGATTACTACTGTGGGCATATAGCATGTCATTGCAAAATCAAGAGGCCTTTCAGTAGTTGTATATTAACTATGTGGGGGAAGCTAAAACTCGCAAAAGTCTTTGGTTACCTGAGTAGGCCCTGCAGGCATCTGGAGTGGCAGTTGCCACAACAGTAGGGCTGCCTGAAAATAGATGATCAGTCCTTAATAGAATGAATTAATCTTGGCGTTGCTTATTGTTAGTTAAGTAAACATCTAATAGCCTTGGATTCACAGGCAGGTCTCTTCCCTGCCTCCTTCCTCTCTTCCCGTCCCCCCCCGTCCCCCCCCCCG